>NC_066548.1:8503383-8515883 GCF_024679095.1 Eriocheir sinensis
CTGTGTGTGTGTGTGTGTGTGTGTGAGAGAGAGAGAGAGAGAGAGAGAGAGAGAGAGAGAGAGAGAGAGAGAGAGAGAGAGAGAGTCTCAAAGTGTGATAGGATCCTGACTCCCGCTGTCCCCCGCCGCAGGTCTGGGCTCCGGCATCACCACAACGTCAGGGATCCTCATCGTCTCTCTTTACTTCGAGCGTCGGCGCACCTTCGGCTCTTCCATTTGTCTCTCCGGAAATGCTTTGGGGGGCTTCTTCTTGCCACCGGTAGTGGACCACCTTCTGAAGACCTACGGGCTGCGAGGTGCCTTGCTCATTTTGGCTGCCCTGCAGCTACACATCTGTGCTGCCTCCTTGCTCTTCCGTCCAATCTCCCACCACGCCATCGTGCAGGCTGCCGAACTGAAGAGAAAGGCTCGTACTGAAAGCGCAAAGGATCAGTTGATTCCTTCAGTCACAGCCTTCCCACAGTCTCGCGCCTCCCCGCCCTCACACCTCAAGGCCTTCTGGTGGAGGGTTAGGCAGCGTTATGTCAGCTCGGAAAGCGTCAAAGAACAAGAACTGCAGCATCAGGTTTCCTTCTTAAGATCTGCTTCCATGATGAACAGTGTCCCCAATCTAACCCTCTATGCCCGCTCCTGGTCGGTGCCCGGAGGTCCAAGCCTCACTGAAAGTCGACCTTCTTTCATCGTGGGCAGCAAGTCCTCTCTTTCCAATAATTCAACCAGCAAGTGGTCCTTAAGCAAGCTCTCGCTGTTTGCAGAGCATCCCAGCGTGCTACGTTTGAACTCTGAAGACGAAAGCACCGGAAGATGTTCGCCAGTGCACATGCATCAGCACGGTGGCTCCCGCCGCTCGTCTCTTCCTCGTGTCCTGGGGGTGGGAGTTGATCGCAGACCTTCACTCTCTCGCCAAACATCGATCCGCACGGTGCAGAACAGGATTATGGAGTCCGTCTTGGAGCAGGACAAGGAAGACACCCAAGAAATTCTGCGAACAGCTCTCGCAGAATGTAATGAAGTGGATGAAGACGAAATAATAGAAAGGGTGAAAGGGAGGAAGAAGGAAAATATGAATGGGGTAATTAAAAAAGAAACAAAAGATATTGAGAAAGATAAGACTGTGCAGGTGGAAGATGATAAGGAAATAATAAGAAAATCAAACTGTTGTGTTCAGTGTTTGCGAGGACTCTGCGACGCCTCGCTCTTCCAAGACGGATTGTTTTGGGTGGTGGCCATTTCCGTGTTCCTTGTAGCTTGCGGAACACCCTTCTCCTTGTTTTATCTGCCTTCTTACGCAGAATCTATCGACATTTCTTCCTCCGTCACCACCAGCATGCTGTCGATCTCGTCCATCCTGGACTTGGTCGGCCGCCTGGGCTGCGGCTTCGTCTCGGATCTTCACATCTTTCAGCTTCACCACGTCTACTTCTTCAGGTGAGTCTCAGAAGGCAGGAAGATGGTGAGCAAATGCAAGGTCGATGGGACCATTAGAAAGGATGCAAATTAGTATGAATTATGTATTAGTTACTTCGGGGGAATACGCTCCAAGGTGGTTGGTTGTTTTTTTTCCCTAAGGTGGAAGGTGACGCTCGAGACGGTGATCCGCCAGACACGCCATGCAGTCCCTGGGAGTCAGTGGCTTGTTAAACAATTTTGATGACGTCAGTTAGGCCGCCATAGAATAAACTGATCTGACAAACATTTTTTGATCATTTGTGACTGGCATTTACTTCCCCTCCTCACCCACTCTTGTAAAGATTGTATTTATCTCTGCTTCCTCGCTTCAAGAAAATTTAAAGTAGTACACAATTCTCATATTCCATTTATGTATCACTAATGAAGGCTCATGTTGCTTCAGTGCTCTCGCGGGGGGTGTGGCGACGCTGACCCTGCCGCACATCACCAGCGCCTCGGGTCTCACTGCAGTCCTCTGCCTGTTCGGGTTCTCCATCGGGTCCTGGTTCGTCCTGATCCCCGCGATGCTCGCCGCCCACCACGGGGCCTCCAAGCTGGCCGCCTCCTACGGCATGGTCAGGCTATTCAACGGCATCATGAACTTTATATCCCCACAGGCGACTGGTGAGTTGGCTCCCTGCCGACCTGTCACCTCTGTCATGGGTGAACCTTCTTGGTCCCTCTCTCTCTCTCTCTCTCTCTCTGGTGTTGGGTGGCTGGTGTGTATAAGCGGTCTCCTGTCTCCCCGGCAGGCGTGGTGTACGACGCGACGCAGAGCTACACGGCGGTGTACACTGTCATGGGCTCCAGCATGGTGGCGGGCTCCGTGCTGGTGTTGTTGGCGCCGCTGTTCCGCCGGAAGAAGAATAAAAACAGCGACAGTGCCAATAAGGGAATCACAAGTGATGAATACAAGAAAAATTCCAAAGTGAAGGAAGATAATCCAGACGACAATATTGCATAGGTGTTGGTGAGGGCGCGCCCTCCATCATCCCTCTGACTGCCTCAGCAATTTGCGTGATCGTTATAAATGGTGGCCGGCGCCCATGGGGTCGATATTCCACGATAGTGAAGGTGCAGGAAGTCGAGGCGAGTGTGGGCGCGTGGCGGCGAGATACCTCGCAGCACGCGAGCCAGTCTGTCCGCCCATCATGTAATCAAATTCAATTTATATTTGTTACAGTGAGCTTAGAAACTCAGAGATAGGCTATATACGTATACTATTATTCATAGTCACTGGAGTGTAGTGATAAATGTAGTAGTTATATAATGTAAACCATTATTTTGTAAAATAAAAAGATAGATGTGTTGTTTCAGTATGTATTGGTTGACCATGTTGGAAACGCTCCAAACCAGTTATCTCAGACGTGACGTCCAGGAGAACCAGCAGGGAGTCGGCAGCGCCTCCTTCACCGCCTTCCCCGCGTCGATCCGGGTGGTGCCGCCGCACCGTGACCTGCGTGCCGCCCCGGGCCGCCTGCTGCTTGACTCGCTTCATGGACTTACTTACTTCAGCCATTTACTTTCAAACAACCTTTGTATTTGATATTTTTATTGACTTTTATAATTACCATAAAATCGTCTTAATTTAAGAGACCATCATGCCGTATAATATACGTGAATATATTAGTAGTCCTTGAGTGTACGTAAAGCTGTATGGGTGTGCCCTGGGGTGCCTGGCTAGTGCAAGATCGCCGTTCGCATCGTGCCAAGGGAGGCCAGGTGCCGCCGGTAAAAGGCGGTCTCGTCCACCTCTTCCGCGGACAGCAGCGAACCTTTAAATGTCAGACAAATATCAGACTTCGTAATCATTCGGATTTCTTTTGTTATGGAAAAAAAAATATCTACATGCATTGGAAGCCATGCAGGACACGAACAAAAAGTGAGAGTTTACCTGCAATGCTCGCGGTGAGGAAGCAGGCGCAGCTGCCGGTGATCATGGCCCTCACCACCACCTTGGCCAGGTCGGCACGCCTGGAGGGTGCCATGGCCCCGAAGCCTCCCAGGTTGATGCCGATGGAGCTGATGTTGCTGAAGCCACACAGGGCGTACGTCGCGATGATCTCCGCGCGTTTCTGAGAGAAAGAAGAAAGAAATTAGCAGCTGCCTGGTCTGCCGGATCACGCAGTCACGGGCGTGTGTCGGTTGTCCCCACCTCTCCGCGCCCCCCCGACACACACACACACACAAAAAAAAAAAAAAAAAAAAAAAATCCCAAACCCTACCCACTACCTCCACCCCGAACACCCAAACCCCACCCCAGTCCCAACCGCTACCCCGACCAACAACCTCCAATCCACCTTAACCTTCGGCATCCACTCCAGCCCCACCACTGACCTCCCATTACTCCCAACCCCCAACCTTCACCCAAACCCTCAACGTCAACCCCACCCACACCTCCCACGGACCCCAACCCCCTAATCCTTATCTCAATCTCCAATCCTTCGAGCCCTTACCCCCACCTCCCCAATACAATCCCCATCACTACCCCTACCACCATCCCAACCCCCAATCCTACCCTAAACTTGTACCTCAACCCCCCCAAGCTCAACCCCACCACGCCAGCACCCACTTCAACCCCCACCTTCACCCCAACCCCAGACCTTTACCTTCAATCCCCACCCTCATCCCTCTACTCCCATAAACTCCTACCCCATAACCACCCCCTTACTCTCATCGTCCATACCCCCCACTCCTACCCTCCCCAACCCCACACTCCACCCCCCGTAATTCCTCCATCCCCCTACTCCCCCTACCCCCCTTACCCCTCCCCCCTCCCCCATCATCTCCGGAAGTAGAAAGATTGTTGGGTATAATTGTTTGGTGACGCCGTGATTTATTTCACCAAGTGTAGACAATCAAACATGACACACTGGTACACGTTGCCCGCGGCAGTGCGTAGGAGAAACTTTTTTTTATGTGGTCGGGGGTACACATTTCGGACCGGCAGCAGAGAAGAGGTTAACCAGTCCCTTAAATTATCATTCAGGAGGTTGTGGAGATGGATGTTGGGGCGTAATCCTCACCCACAATAGAGTCTACTATCTGCCTACCTATTCAAGCTTACGTAAGTCCTGCCACGGGTCTTCACTTCTAAACAGAGTGACAATCCGAAGCACAAAACCAGTCGCATAAGAACTGCAGAACATGCTCGCCACTGTTAACAACAGTGAACCCTTGGGTACGATATAAATACCAATTCACCTGTCAGTGTTCACGTCGTAGCCTCTTAACATATTTTGGTGGGCGGAGCCTCATGACGTGTTTTACGTCACGGAACGTCTCTGAACCCTTACCTCAAGACTGAGACGGCTCTGGCTTCCGCATTCTTATTTTACTTCTATAAATACCTTAATCATCAAACATAGGTACTAAAGCATACTGTCGAAAATTAGTTAAGGGTGTAAAACATATTCTGACAAACTACCGTCTTTATCCGACACTTTGGTAAAAAGTTAATGCCGAAAAACAGTGTAACGCTGGCTCTGAATCCCATAGTAGAGTTGAATTATGTTTCTTTTTTTTACAAGTGACTTACCGAAATTGTTCCCTCCTCGACCAGCTTTGACAACTCCGCGTAAGCGTAGAACTCGTTGACCACAATCTTGAGGCCGACCAGCTGGCCCACCGTGCGGCACATCTCCCACTCCACGCCCATCACCCAGGCCAGCGGCATGAACACGTAGCCGAGGACGTTCTGGGAAACACGCCAAGGAGGATCAAGAGAGAAGTGAAAGTTATTAGCAAGGCGATAAAGGGGTGTGGGAGGATGAAGACTGCCAACATATGAATTTGACTTAAATAGTAACCGAAATGAAGGAGGATCAAAAGGGTGAACCTTATTAGCAAGGTGATAGAGGGTTTCTATGTGTGGGAGGATGAAGACTACAGGCACATGCAGATATATGACTAAGAATAGATAATAAACGAAAAGGTGAATAAGTGCATGACCTATATTTTGCTTATGGTTCAACAAATGGTAAAGCGGTCAAAATCTTCATTAGTACTGCCCTTCTATTTTTGCGTGCTTAAATTAAAGGCTACTAATGAATAATTAAAAAAAGAAATGGGTGGAAAGATGGAAGATACAAATGCTTACTCTCCCGACCAACGACCGAAACAGATCATTCCATTATTTCTGATTTTATGGAACTCGAATAGAAATTACCTGCAAGGTACACACATCCTCCTCGGCCCCGACCAGCATGCAGCTCCAGTTGAAGAAGTAATTGACAAATGTGATGAAGGAGATGAAGGCGATGAGGTTGGCGGCGATGTTGGCCACGAGGGGGATGGCGTTGGTGACCCCCACCGTCGCGGCGTGCAGCCAGTTGGCTTCCTCTCTGCACAAAGCAGAGATGGGTGTTATCAGTAAAAACTAAAGGCCCAGTCAACTCATCATTAGGAAACGTATAAAACAAAAAGGAGGAAAGCATCCCTCTCGACCCTTTCCTTACCCTCCCTCTATGTTGATGTCTTTGGTTGTGGTTTTGGATTCCTCTGTCTCTGGGTAGAAGAGCTTGGAGAGGGCAAGAGCCGCAGGAGCGTTCATGACAGAGGCGGAAATCAGATGGACGGCATCGACGCCGAAGTTGATGTAGGCGGCGAGGACCGAACCTGCGATGGTGGCGAACCCTCCAGTCATGACAGCGTGCAGCTCCGACTTGGTCATGGAAGGGATGAACGGCTTGATGAGCAGCGGCGCCTCCGTCTGCCGGAAGAGGTGACGATAAGACGCATCGATAAAGAAAGCAGTGAAAAACAAGGGTCATGATAAGCGCCAGTTTTGTTTTTAGATTATAGTGAGACGTAACAACGTAAAACATCTTCACTGGTTGATTGCAAAATAATAATGAGACTCAAATTGAATCTTCAACGTGAACAACCAGTGTGAAAGGTAAGTTCGATTCTTGCACATAGTCAAAGTCAGCACAAGGCAACTTTCAAGCTCCACGACTATGTACACACAAACTCTCCGTCAATCCTTGTGTGAACTTTATTTAGTTGCTTATCTATTTATTAGTTTTATAGTATTGGAAGCAGCTGTGCTCCTTCTCGTACCTCATTTCTTCTTACTGGCACTCAAACAGGGAATGCAATGTCTTCCAGCTTTTACTCACTCGTTCATATTCGTCCTCTGAGCAAGGTCGAATCCTTCGTAATCAATATTCCCCCTCTTCCATCCTTCAGCTTGGTGGCTAATAAAGTCTATACGGGAAAGACACGATACATAATGGGTAAACTTTGACCTGCCTTGTGTGTGTGTGTGTGTGTGTGTGTGTGCAAAGTCAAGCATCCCCCCATCCCCCCCCCCTCTCCTCCCTGTGTCCTATGGAGCGAAGTTCAGCCATGCGTTCTCTTGCTTAAATTTCGTCTCATTAAACAATAAAGATCGAAGAAGAAGCTCTGTTAGTACTCTTAGGAAAATAAAGTGGGTGGTGACGTTTAACCTGGCCGAGGAAGATGTTGGCGGCTGCGTTGACACTCTCGCAGGCGGTGGTGCCGATGGTGACCTGCAGGAACCAGCCCAGCTTGACCACCACCCACTGCATCACGCCGTAGTAGTACAGGATTTGGATGAAGAAACTGAAGAACAGGATCACCGGCAGTACCTAAGGAAGAAGGTGACCGCCAGAACAGTTAACAGGATGACACATGCAAGACTTACTTCACTTCCATAAAGAGTATAATAAAATAGGGTGCACTGCCTTACTCCATCGGATTAGTCGTCTTTTAGCAAGGAATAGGAAGAACAGGATCACCGGCAGTACCTAACAATGAAGGTGGTGGCCAGGACAATAAGCAGGATAACACATGCACTTGTTATTCCGCTGCAAGACCTAGCTCAGTTCCATAAATAGAGGATGATAAAAAGGGTGTACTACCTCAATCTATCGAACTATTCGTCATTTAACAACTTACTCGAGACTTAGAGCAGTGATATGATTACAGAACAACACGGAAACCTGCGTTGATAAAACAAGATACTAAGACAATCAAGATCTCAAGGCAGTCCCAAGATAACTCACCGAGAAGGCAAATATAGATGGATCCCAGTGCGCCAGGTCCCCGAAGATGAACTCCGAGCCAGCGTCAGTGAAGTCGAGGAAGGTGGTCACTTTGTCAGACAGGCACGAGAAAACATCCTGTCCGAAGGGCCAGCGGAGGATGAGGAGGCCGAGAAGGAACTGCAGTGAGACGCCCCAAGCCACGTGTCGCCACCTCACCTGCGGCCAGACTGAAGTTTAAGGCCCCGTTCACACTGTGTCGACTCTGGGCCACGACAACCCAGCGACTTTTAGGCCCCCTTCACACTGTGCCGATTCAGCATCCGGCGATCGTTTCTAGACCTCTTTCCGGCCATGTGCGACCCTTTCACATCAACAATTCACACCCAAGACCTCGTGTACCCCGAGTCGCTGGGCTGTCGTGGCCCAGAGTCGGCACAGTGTGAGCGGAGCCTTACCACTCACGCCTCCCGGAACAGCTACGGTGCAAATCAAAATGGGAAGGATCATTTTGGAACTTTACTCACTATGATAACTTATTAGCGTGTGGAAACAGTTTATGGACAAGAGCGTTCAGACACCGCAGATCGACACCAAGAATGTGTATAAAGTCCCCCATTGTGCCATTCTGCTTCCTAAAAAAATGACCCCGTGAGAACATTATCGCCTCGTGTCTGTCTGTTTCTGTCCGCTACCAAAACACCTCCAAAACAGATTAAAGTACAGTTTTCTTTTGTCGATGCTACACCTTTCCATCAACTTTCACGAGGGAACAATGAATTTACTTTTTGCCTAATCCTGCTAACAGCTAGGCGAACAATCCTGAAAGTAACCTCTTTGCCGTTAGCAGAGGTGAATTCACTTAACTGGATGATGAGATATTGTTCCGGGGTCCCAAGCACTGTTGCCAGATTATCGTACCCGCATCATCGTATTTACCGGTTTCTCACCCATAGTCATTCCCAAGAAACACCAGTAATTAACCATGGATTTTAACGATAACTATATTTGAAGCTTGTTATTGGGGTGGAGGAGATAGGTTTTTGGGGCGGAAATCGGTAAGCATAAGCGGGTGAGTACGACAATCTGGCAACGTTGGTCCCAAGTGTAAAATAATCTCAAATCGAAATGAGAAAACTCTTATCGACTGCATTATTTTGTTTTGTTTTACTCACTTTTTTAAATAAGTTGCAGGAGACTGGCCTATAAACGTTCTTATTTCAAATCGTAATGGGCTAACTCTCATCAATTGCACGTTGTAGATTTGATTCATGCAAGGGGGCTTCGTGGTGCAGTGGTTAGCACACTCGGCTCACAATCGAGAGAGCCCGGGTTCGATTCCCGAGCGGAGTGGAAAAACTTGGGCGGCTTTTCCGATGCCCTACGCCCCTGTCCACCCATCAGTGAATGGGTACCAGGTATTAATCGGGGGTTGTGTCCCATCTCCTGGGGTCTGTTCTCTTCTCCTATAATTCCTTCCCCCTCCTGTCTCTCTCCGGCATATGACCACAGATGTTGCGCCGACTAAACGAAACTTTCCAACTTTCTTTTGTTCATGCAACTTTTTTTTTTTATAAGTTGCAGGAGCTTGGGTTTGACGTCCTTGTTTCAAATCGTAATGAGCGAACACTTATCAATCGCATCACTTAATTTAGCTTTGCTCATTTTTTAATGTAAAGTTTAAGAAGACTGGGTTTGACGTCAATATATCAAATCGTAATGAGCTAACTTATCAATTGCATTCTTTACTTCTGTTATATGCATTTTTTTTTGTGGTAAGCTGCAGGGGGCAGGGTTTGACGTCCTTGAGGGTCCAGCTCGATAGTCCAACACAGAATCATTGTAAGCGACCAAACCAGCGTTGCCAAATTATCGTACTCAAAACATCGCATTTATCAGTTCCAGGGCCCAAAACTTTCCTACCCACACAGATAACGAAATTCCAGTTAAAGTTCTCGTTAAAAGCATTACTTATTGGCGTTTGTTTGCGATAGCTGTGACTCAGAACCGGAAAATACGACGTGCTGAGTGGCTGAATACGATAATTCTCCACAATGATCTGTAATTCCTACTCAATACATACTAAAGAGACCAACGCTTACACTACACAAGGACTTTCCGTAGTATTTTGTGTTTGGTTGGGAATCTTACAAACTTTTTTTTTTTACAACAAAGGAGACAGCTTAAATGCGCAAAAAAAGGAAACAATAATAAAAAAAAGCCCGCTACTCGCTGCTCCCAAAAAGAATCCAAAGAGGTGGCCGAAAGTGAGGTAAATTTCTGCCTTGGACTGTAAGACTGGTCCCTTGTTTCTCCATACCTTTCGTGGGGCGGCGGAGAAGACGAAGCCCAGGAAGAGCAGCACCACCACGCCGCTCAGGGACTGCAAGCGGATCGGCTCATTCCGCGAGTCCACGCCGATGAAGGTGAGCGCGCCCGCCACTAGCACCGCGAACATGACCCACGGCACCCACCTAACGCAGAAACATGGTTAACCCAGTAGCTGCGGGGGTCATGTTTCTTAGGTTAGGTTAGGTTAGGTTAGGTTAGGTTAGGTTAAAGGCCCCTCTAAGCAAAATAATGAGAAAGAGTCATCACCCACGCAAACCATTTCATAATATATATCAACGCATATGTGATCAGTTTATGCATCATCTATTTTGGGAGGTTTATATCATGGCAGAAATTTGGCCCATCGCTGGTACACGGTAAAGCCACAAATTTGGCCCGTCGCTGGTACACGGTAAAGCCACAAATTTGGCCCGTCGCTGGTACACGGTAAAGCCACAAATTTGGCCCGTCGCTGGTACACGGTAAAGCCACAAATTTGGCCCGTCGCTGGTACACGGTAAAGCCACAAATTTGGCCCGTCGCTGCTACCGGGTTAACACTCACTGTCATCACTCATTTTCACCACTCACTGTCAGAACTCTATCACCACTCAGTCACCACTCACCGTCACCACCCATCATCACTCACCGTTACCATTCACTGTCACCACTCTGTCCAGTCACCGTTACCACTCACTCTCGTTACTAAATCACCACTCACCGTCACCACTCATTGTCACCACTCACCGTCACCACTCACCGTCACCACTCATTGTCACCACTCACTGTCACCACTCATTGTCACCACTCACGCCAGATATTTTAAACAACCTATTAGTTTTCATCAACATTAGTGTGATTGATTTTTTTTTAGCCTGATTTCCAAGGCGTGGTAAGTTAATTTTGTTGGATTTTTTTTAGATAGTTTGTAATATGTCGACTAAACTTCTGTGAGAATCCAAAACTTCTAACTAACTCCTACTCAAAAATGGAACTTAATTAAAAAGCCAAACTAACCACATAACTTTATGAATACTAATGCGACGTCTAAGACATCTGCCTTCATTGTCACAACTCACTATCACCATTCACATCACCACCACTTAACTCATTTTCCTCAGCTATTGAATTATCACTATTCTACTTTTCAACTATATCATTCTTTGTATATCACATTCACGACCCACTCACACCATGCATGCCATCAGACACTCTTACTTCCGTGTTGTGATTGATTTTGTGTGTGTGTGTGTGTGTGTGTGTGTGTGAACGGATAAATAGACAGGGTGTCGCACTTATTGACTTTCTTTGCTATACCACAGGCAGTGCCACCAGCGACCATTCGGAGAAATACCAACGCGGTGAAGATTGTTACAGATTTCGGATACTCTTGACACTTGATATCTGAATTCAGTGGACGCCAACCAAAAATCAATACAACTAGCGGATTTTCGATGATTTTATGATGGCTGTAAAATATATGATTACTTACGACTAAGAATGCATACATAGCTTTGACGTTCTATGGATTTTACTATGAACTTATAAATACATAATTAGGCTAGTGCACGGTTATATCCAGTTTTGACCGACGTCGTTCCTCCTGAATAATTCACACACAACTGAGGCGCGTTAATCAGACCAGGACGAGAACAGACATACGAAAGATCCTTCGCTTTCACGCAAGCATGACGGAAGGCGGTGTGTTGACGTCTATCGATTGTAGGAGGCAGGACCGTGGGGCTGGAGGGCATGCTAGTGTGTGTGGTTGCTAGGGACGAAGGCATCCCCGTTGCTAGGACCATCTCAGGGGAAAGCTTTCTATCGCCACGGAAATGAACTGGCATGCAATTAAGGGTCGTATTTTAAAACATTTCGTCGCCCAAGTACACATATTTGACAAGGCCTTCGTATGAGTTTTGGGCATTTCCAGGCGTAGTTTAATGACCCTGGTGGTAGTTTGACCCTTCTTCTGTAGCATGAACCTAAAGAAACACTCATTAGAACCCGATTGATCCCCTCTTTGACCTTCAGAAATAGCTGATGTGAGAAGCGAAAGTGTCTTATAATACCGGCTTATATGTCTTTTCAGGGTGACGTCACGGGCCTCTGCAGTTCGGCGTTAGTTGGGAGCGGGTGTTGGTGGCAGGTGGGTGGGTGTCCTGATTGATCGAAGAGTCATGAACGTGTGCTTAATGCTTATGCACGCGCGGGTGACACCGATGAATTATTTGCTGAGGATGATTGTGTATACGCCGTATGAAGTATCTATGTAAATCGTATCCAGTGTGTAAGTTTATCACATTAGGTATTATAAAAAGGGGCCTACAGGGATTTATAGACGTTAAGATTTGTTTACCATAAGGGGCAAGGACAAAAAAATAAAACAGCAACAAAAAAGCCAGTTAGACGCTGCTCCGAGAAGAGAAATAAAGAACGGGAGGCTAGAAGGAAGGTAAGAATTGTACGAAGAGGCCTCCCCTTAAGACAAGTTCTCGAGAAACCATTCTAAACAATACTATAATGATCAAACCCAGCAATCTTAAATATACAATCGCTCCATACTACAAAATGCAAAACTTTCAAGTGTTACAAAACTAGCATAATAAAGTGTTTCAAGTGTTTCCAGCAGGCTCGGTATCACCATAACACTACGGGTAAATGAGAGGATGAGCGCCACACAATACGCGCCTTGTTCAGATTTTCAACGGGA
>NC_066548.1:8520883-8588383 GCF_024679095.1 Eriocheir sinensis
GGCCGAAGTGTTTAAGAATACGACTCATGAACTACACGAAGACTGCAAGGGATGCTGCATGTGGCTCAGGAAGTCTGCAATTTATTATTTTCCGACCATTTCGTCTCAATGAAGGAGTATCAAGTTAACCTCCTGTGCAAAATTAAGAATTATGATTACTGTGTTATTAACCAAGTAGAAATGATGAGGATGTATACACTTCGTACCCTAAAAATAAGCTGCAGTCCTGCGAACTTGGGGACGACTAAAGTTATTGGTTCACATCGACTTTTCTCCCCGAATCAGAGGTTGATCTTCTTTTGGTCACTCTTCTGAACTCTTGTTATAGGAGCAGTGATTTGCTGGCTTTTTTCATTATTGTTTTCTTTCTTGTTGCCCTTGAACTGTTTCCTTTACTGTAAAAAAATGTAGCTCTATTTTTTAATATATTTTCATACATGTTTAGTATATCGTCACCTTCGTAAACAGACCGCCTAAGTCACTGTTTTCTACTTTTCAGGAAATCAGAAAAGAACTGTCATTATCTCATTTGGGTTAAGGTTTAGGCAGAAATGAGGAGACCAATTCTAGGATACTCAAACCCTGAATGTCGAAGGCAACTATACAAAAATGGGCGTCACATGTTGAGAAATTGATGTAGACAAAAACCTGGAAATCACTGAAAAATGACTAAGGCAATTATTTTATGAGGGTGACGAATATATAGAAGCCAATTTGATGAAGAGCTTGAATACTATGGTGGTTATCAGATGGCAGCTTAGCAAAATCAGTGAGTCACTCTTGGCTCAGAAGTTGTTTTAGAGAACGCACGGTCAAGGTCTCTCTTGGTCTCATTTATGGCTTCCCTTCTGCCTTGTGTATTTGCTTGTTTACTTCTCTGTTTACCTTACCGGGTTTGATTTGCGTTGCGTTGTGTTTTTTGACCGAGTACTTGTTTTGTTTATTTTTTCGTTTGTCTGTTTGCCTTACCGTGTTTAAATTGTGTTGCGTTGTGTTGATTGTGTTGTTCTGTTTATTTGTTTGTTTACTTGCCTGGTTGCTTTACGTGTTTGAATTGTGTTGCGTTGTGTTGATTGACGGAGTACTCGTCTTGGTTTCACGGTGACCTTATAGCTAACACACAACACTAAACTTGACGCAAGCACAGTGAAATACATGTTTGCTCGTACGTGTTTTTTTTTTTTATATATATAACCAGCCTTAATTAACCATCACAATTGCACAGCAGTTAATGATCGTTTTTAATTATCTCCTTGTTTAAGCTTTGCCCCCGCTCCCTTGGGCCGGTCACAATGTAATATCATAGGACCAGAATCCTGTAATTGTAACCTAATTCTTCATCAGCGGCCTTGAACTCTTTAAATCTGTTATAATTGCCTCCCGCGACTCGCCTCACAGAAACATTTGCTTCACGTTCGTTCGGCGCACCGCCCGTCCCACTCACTCCTCGCTACCAAGTTGACCAAATTGCGGGCGTTTCACTCGTGTTGTTTCGTCGTTCCGTTGTTATACGAGAATGGAATAGCCGTAGAACTGCAGCTTATTGAAGATACGGAGTGTATATTTTCATCATCCCTACTTGGTTAATTAACAGTTTAGTAATTAACATTCTTGATTTTACACAAGAGATCAACTTGATATTCCTGCGTTGAGAGGAAATGGTCAGAAGGTGATAAACTGCAGACTTTCCGAACTACTAAATCCTTGGCAGTCCTCACGTAGTTACAATCTTCATCGTCCACCCCTAATCGATTCAAGACAAACTCGACCGTCACTACTTCTTGATTTATAATCGGTAATGCAGAGTGAAAAATGGAATTATAAGTTCAAGAGAAACATCTTACCTCTCAGGTCCTCTCCCTGGACAGGTGGAAACTTCTAATCTCGTGGCAGAGATGGTGTTGTCCGCTCAGATATCGAAATTAAAGGACACGAACGACTGAATTCTTGCTCGTCGAGATTGATCACTCACAAAAAACTGAGACATACTCACTGTCTCACATCCTTGAATAAAACAGTTACAGTGTGGTGTAAAGCTTACCCACTTTACTTAGTGAACGCCGTTAAGGTAAAAAATATTCACTTTCCTGAGCCTCATGTTTTGAAGAGCTGGACGTGACGGGCGACCGTATACATGCATGGCGTGGGGCACACCACCTCCGCCATTGCCGCCGCCGCCCTCACGCTGGGGCTTTGCAGGCACTCGCAGCCTTCCAGTGGCCCTTCATCTTACTGAGTGTGATGGACGAGTCCTCCGCCGCTGGCACGGCCGCCCATAAAACATCGCGCTCTTATTTCCAAAATAGTGTGTGCTGCGTTGGCTGCATCGAATGTTCTTATTTTCTTACTTATTTCGTGACTATAAGATTCCCGAAAAAAATGCAGCTTTTTATGCTGCATCACCTTCTCACTTTATTTCAGGTAATAACGTTATCTCAACGTGATTACATTTTTATGGCGAGGGATTTGGGGCCCAGCCTGCCGTCAGCTTGCAGGCGACACGAGTTTCGAAATATTGCTTTCTTTCGAATCTGCCTTCCGGGCGTGAAAAAGCTGTTGACAGCCCACGCACGCACGCCAACCCTTTCCTTGGCGAAGACGGGTGAACGAACTAGGAGGAGAGGGAGGAAGAGGAGGAGAGGAGAAGGAGGAACTCTACCTGTTTGCCTCCCGTCGCTCGCCACACCTGTCACTACTCGCCTACCGCCGCCGCCCGGTTACTGGATCGCCCTTGCGCCACATAGACGGCCCTAAGCGTCTGGGGTGGCCTTCAGAGATAGTACGGGTCACTATCATGCTTCTCGAGTTTTTTTTCACATCACACCCTTGAGTACTGTCTTATGAAATACTGTCGTACACATGAGAATCAGATCCCCCACCCTAATCTCTCTCTCTCTCTCTCTCTCTCTCTCTCTCTCTCTCTCTCTCTCTCCCTCACGCCCCCCCCCCCCCCGCGTCTTATATCAGTAGCTGACCCAAGCCAAAAGTTTGATGTCACGTTGGTATGTGATTTGAAATTAATGTCACAACCTTCTTAAAACATTATTAATTTGGTCTCCAGACCCCCCCCAGAACTTTACCATTTCATAACAACCTGCCTCCGTGGTGTGGGGGTTAGCACGCCTGGCTACAAACCTGCGGGCCTGTGTTCGAATCCCGCCTTGGGCAGGCGCACTGCCCCCCCCAGGTATTAATCCTCCCTTTCGGGCTGGTCACTAAATGGGTGGCGGGGAAGCCTGAGGAAGGTAAAGTGTGGTAACCTACAAGTAAACTACAGGTTCAAGGACCAAGGAAACGGAAATGACCACTCCCACCTTTAGTGTATGCTCCCAACATTACCTTTATAACACATTTAATCTCAGTTGTCAATATCAGGAACCTACTGACCCATTAAGTGAAAAAAAAGATGGCAACGTCCTGAAGCATTAAGTTACAATACATGAGGGAGGGGAACACAAAGATGAATGTTGTTCTAGCAGGCGATCCGCCTGCGCCTGAATGCCTGAATGCCGGTCTGGAGACACCTGAGACGAAAGCCTTTTGTTAACCGAGATGGAGTGCAAGTGTGTGTGTGTGTGTTGAAATCTGCGGAGCAAACTAACTCAAAGTGAACAGATGAAATATGTGAGGGGAGGAGAATGAAAGCAGCCTCCGCACACTGACGCTATTTTTTTATAGTAATAATAATGAAATAAAAGGTGAGAAAAGCTACTGACACGCTGACGGAAAATATTGCCTTGGGCCTTGACCACACCTCACCTGTCTCTATCCTTAGTAGCTCACATCTGAATAATTGCACATTCTAATAGAATGCATGCATCTTCCTTACAAGCGTAGTTGGATAGATCGATATTATTGATAATATTTTTTTTATGAATACTATTAATGCTCATATTTTAATATCGTCATTTAGTTTGTTACTCTTTACTGCGTTACCTTTTGCGTAAAAGAGAGAGAGAGAGAGAGAGAGAGAGAGAGAGAGAGAGAGAGAGAGAGAGAGAATGTGGTGCGTAGGCTCCGAGCCGGGCCGTAACGGCACGGACCGGCAAAATATTCTCGCCGACAATCCTGACCGGCGACTGTCGGTGACGGTCCGCGCCGGAGACGTGCGGGTCCCTAGCAAGCCTTGGTCCGTAGCAGTGTAAATACAACAACGTGTTTCCCATTGAAGAATATTTTGTCGGTCCAGAACGGTACGTTCCGTGCCGGTCACTTTACGTAAAGTGTGAATCGGCCCTAAGGCGTCAGAAGCTTCTCAAGTCACATTTGGTCCAAATAAACAATTAATAAGACCAATGTAACCGTAGGAGTATGAAAGAGACATCAGACAAGGAGAAAAATGGAGGGTAAAAGGTCGAACTGGAGCCAAAGTAAAGGGAAGAGTAAGGGTGAAAGGGAAGACGGAAAGGACAGATGGATACTGGCAGAAGGTGGAGGGGACATGAGGACAAGATGGCGGAAAGACCACTAGAGGGAAAGAGAAAATACAATACTGATGAGGATAAGCAAGAAATGTGAGACGACATCCATCCCTGTCTGGGAAGGGAATCGCGATGCCGTTGTTTTCGCAGGCCCTTCAGAGTTTGTATTTTTTCTCACTTCTTTGTTATACTGCCATCTTTTTATGTCACTTCATCAGTTCCAGGTTGCTATGACAATGATACACCTTATACCTGTGGGCACTTATACCACCTAATGAGGTTGTATCCCTCTTTTCCTGAACATCATGTGGAATATTTCAAAATCTCGGGTTCAGTGTCCCGCCTTAACATTTGGTTCCCGCAGTGACAGCAAAACATCAGAGTAAATCTTTATTAAAAAAATCAAGATATGTTCCGTAGATATACCTACAAACCCGGTAATTTGACCTGCAAGTCATCACAATCCAGTGTGAGGCCCGAGTCCGGGCAATGGCAAGGGTGAATTTTAGGAAGGCCAACTGGTCTGTAAATGCTTTCCGCCAATACCTATGGAATGAGTCATTTTGATTTATCTAACAATAAATGCTAAGGTTTCCTACCTAAACAACGCACGGACACATTGCCCCAACTCTGTGACTAGGTAAAGGCTACTTCTTCAGGGACGTATGAAGCAAAAGAAGAGTGCTCTCTTAACTTTGATGGTTTGTTTAGTGAGTGTTGGATTCCACACACAGAACCCCCCAAACCTGGCTCCTAGGGCGGGTGCCACATTAGCACCACCCCGGCCGCCCCCAATACAAAAAAAAAGGGGCTAGGGATCTTTTCCCTTGCAGGATAACGAAGTCTAGGAGGCTTTCCCTTGCACCCATCATGGGCGACAGGCTCCCTCGATGCGAGGGAGCCCGTCGCTGGGTCCCCCAGCTAGTTGGACAGGGTCACAGCCGGATTTTCGACCCTTGTGCCTCTACAATTTATTTTATATCGGTCAGAATTAGAAATTTACATGGAAGGGTTGCAGGCCTCACCCTGACCAATCAGAGAAGGGATTGGGCTGCCTTCTTGCCGTGGGCAGAAACACAAAAAACCTCTAAGAGGATAGAATTCTCCGGCCATCACTAAAACAGTATTTGCATAGAAGTACATAGAAATAAGCCTTACAATGAGCACCATTCGAAAGCCCCAACGTTTGAGGAAGGTCATAATACCTCGAATGTACTCATGACTAGCAGCTGACCAGGAGCTGCGTGACTATCTGTCTGGTTGGAGTCTCGAGGTGATGGACTCCTTGTAGGTGGACCAGTTGTTGTTGTAGTTTAAAGATTTTGTCCCTGCTTGGAGGGGCCACGGGCCTTTGTCGAGTGACGACCCAAGAAGAGGGTGCCGACAGACCGACTCCACGGGCTGACACCGACCAAGTTAGTCTGTCGACGAGGACTGGCGTGTCTGTGACGCGGACCATTGGATCAGTGGTCTTCGGCAGGCATAGTCCTTACATAGGACTTAAATTGGAACACACACACACACACACACACACGTGTGTATATATATATATATATATATATATATATATATATATATATATATATATATATATATATATATATATATATATATATATATATACACATACAGTGTACACACACACACACACACACACACACACACACACACACACACACAAGTCAACAGTATGAACGCAAAGTATAAACACAACACTATTATATCAGTCCGGGATTTGGACCCATGCTCTGTAGCACAGATCAGGGCAGCCTAAACTAACTAGGCCATCGGATGTCTGAATATATATATATATATATATATATATATATATATATATATATATATATATATATATATATATATATTTCTGGTTTTAAAATCAATGTACAAAAATAAATATTGCCTAAATGTGACTGTTCTCGTTTATCCATCAGTTATAGAATATATCATATAAGTAATTATTATGACAATATATATATATATATATATATATATATATATATATATATATATATATATATATATATATATATATATATATATAACGATAGTTTGAGTAAGTACATAGTAAAAATAAATTAATTCACAACTCTCGTGGATACTGTGGTGCTTCCCCCCCAATATATCATATAAGTAATTATCATGAAAAAAAAAAAAATATATATATATATATATATATATATATATATATATATATATATATATATATATATATATATATATATATATATATATATATATATATATATATATATATATATATATATATATATATATATATATATATATATATATATATATATATATATATATAAATATATATATATATATATATATATATCTATATATATATATATATATATATATATACACAAAAAAAAAAAAAAAAACGATACTTTGAGTAAGTACATAGTAAAGGTAAATTAATTCACAACTCTCGTGGATAATGTGATGCTTCCCCTCCAGTGACGGATGAATACCAGGCGGAGTCTGGTGATGGTGTGATGCGATGAGGGTGACTGTGATCGGCTTCAGGTTGTCGAGGGTTGGTGGGCGATGGCCACCCGACGCCGCGGCGCCCCGTCCGGCGGCTCTAGGTGCCGAGGGTGGCGTTGACGGCGGTGGTGACACTCCCGGGGGCATCGGCGTCGCTCAGCAGCGTGCCTGTGCGGGGAGGGGCCTCGGTACAGCGGGAAGGAAACTCGACCAGGCAATGAGCCATGCAACGTCCTGAATCTTTTTATATTGTTATGCACTGATTTATTTCATTACAAGAACCAGCCGAGGGAAAAAAATAAGACAAAATTATGCTCACAAATAGTTGCCCCCCCCTTCCCCCGAAAAAAAGACGTCAAATGAGTACCCCGTTGCTAGGTGGCCTGATATGACACATTTTTTTTTTAAAGCGCCGCAATGGAAATGAAGGAAGGGTCTTCTAAAGTTTATAAGTGAAAAGGATGAAGAAAGTGAAACTGATTAACTTTTGCATCAGGCAGTAAGACAGCATAGAAATAAGTTAATGTAGAATGACCGCGGGAAGGGTGGTGGCATATGGTTAAATGTTTTAGTAGAGCAGTGAGAAAAAACAAAACAAAGGAGGCAACGTTGTGGCGGATTTTAATATGTTGAAGACAGTCAGCAAGAACGAGCCTTCAGAGAGCATGGTGAACTCCAGTCTGGTGTTTAGAGAGACACCAAGAGGAAACGGACCGTAAGGACGCGGTTACCAATAGCGTTTCAAAACAACTATTTTAGTCATGAACACACAAAAAAACTCTCCAAGAACTGACTTCTGAAACACCGTATATAGAAGTTATTTCTGTTTATTTTGCATTAGAAAAACACACTATCAAACTGCTGAAGCCTGAGGAGGACCTACCAGCTATGCAGGCTGTGAGGAAGCAGGCGCAGCTACCGGCGATCATGGCCCTCACCACCACCTTGGCCAGGTCGGCACGCCTGGAGGGCGCCATGGCCCCGAAGGACCCCAGGTTGATGCCGATGGAGCTGATGTTGCTGAAGCCACACAGGGCGTACGTCGCGATGATCTCCGCGCGTTTCTGGATTACACAAGAATAATATTTTTTTATATATAAAAATGTACATGGCTATACAGTTAAGAAAATAATTTTGCATTTTGAAGCAAATTCCACTATGCATGGAATCTGAATTTCTTTGTTAATTGTTCTTTTATCTTTCATTTACAGTCCCATGTTTCGGTTGGTATTGTAATAAAGAAAAATGATTTGTGCTGAACCACAACCAAGCAGGGAGTCCAGGAAGGCACGGAGGCACCCACCGATAGCAGCCCGGCTTTCTTCATCTCAGACAGCTTGGCGTAGGCGACGAACTCATTCACGATGGTCTTGAGGCCGATCAGCTCACCCACGAGGTCACACTCCACCCAGTCCACACCCATGACCCACGCAAGCGGCATGAAGATCCAGCCGAACAGACTCTGGAAGGGAACACAAGATGAACTTCATATCCCCCACGCAGGTTGTTGCCGCAGCTTTGCATGAAATTAAAAGACCATTTTATTCCTGAGTTAAAGGGAAATTATCAGGCTAAACAAACCTCGAGGGAGCACACGCCTGCCTCGGCCCCGGCTAGCGTGCAGCCCCAGTCGAAGATGCTGCTGCAGAAGGCGATGAAGGCGTAGAAGGCGATGAGGTTGGCGGCGATGTTGGCGACGAGCGGGATGGCGTTGGTCACCCCCACCATGGCGGCGTGCAGCCAGTTGGCCTCATCTCTGTACAAAGACCCAATCAGTCACACTCATGGAGGTCAACCTGCCGCCGTCCATGTTAGGAGAACTCGAGTATTAAACTGTTTTCCAGGGACATTTTTTAACGGGGGCATCTTCGCGGTGGTTAGAGTTTTCAGAGCCTCCAAATGTCTTATTATTAGCTAATAGTAGTTCTGAGACATTTTCCTTTTGTTGCCTAGCTGCATATTACTTTAAAGCATGTTACTACACTAACGAAACATAATGGCCTTATGGATCTGTAACCTTTCACCGCAAAACCTGCATCCTTCACTCACCCTTTAACAATCTGGATGTCCTTGAAACTGGTTTTTGATTGCTTGGTTTCAGGATAGAAAAGCTTGGCATAGGCGAGGGCTGCTGGGGCACTCATGACCGACGCCGACAGGAGGTGTGAGGCGTCTACACCGAAGGAGATGTAGGCGGCGAGGACCGAGCCGGCGATGGTGGCGAACCCTCCGGTCATGACGGCGTGCAGCTCCGACTTGGTCATGAGGGGAATGTACGGCTTGATGAGCAGCGGCGCCTCCGTCTGCCAGGTGGTAAGGTAACGCTTTATACCAGAGTTTCCGAGAGACTGAACAATCACTTTATAGCCTGTCTGTCAACGGTTGATTGGGTAAGGCCAATCACTGCAGTAAACATGTCACTTTAACTTTCCTATATATCCTGTATCCTGCATTTTAAGGTAATATTTATATATACCGTTAGAGACATCTACAAACATAAATGAAACCGCGAGTGTGTTTCTGGAAGCCTCGGATGGAGGCTGCGAAGTGACCCACGGTGAGCCAGTGATCCGCCAATATAAGTATTTGGACACTGACGGGGACGTGGCAACCCTCACCTGGCCGAGGAAGATGTTGGCGGCGGCGTTGACACTCTCGCAGGCGGTGGTGCCGATGGAGACCTGCAGGAGCCAGCCCAGCTTGAGCACCACCCACTGCATCGCGCCGTAGTAGTATAGGATTTGGATGAAGAAGCTGAAGAACAGGATCACAGACAGCACCTGTAGAATAAAATGGTCATTAGGAGGTGATGCAGCAAACAAAAAATAATTGCTTCATATAAACTGCATTCATTACAGCGCCGCTGTAAGAATTTTACATTTTTCCTGTATTGGCTAAAGACACGTTTGCCCAAACGCCCAAATCAATCAATGCTCTCAGTTTATGACCCATTTAATAATCGACACGACATATCAATCATTCTTAATTTGTATATCTGCATGTGCATAGTCCATTACAAATAGAAGCATTAACACTCGGTATACTCCACCTGGAATGCAAATATGTGTTGTTCGCTGACGAGTTTTCCGAAGACAAATCCGGAGCCCGCATCCGTGAAGGCGAGGAAGGCGGAGACCTTGTCCCCGGCACACTGGAACACGGCCTTGCCCAGCGGCCAGCGGAGAATCATCAGCCCCAGGATGAACTGCAGGCCCATCCCCCAGGCCACGTGTCTCCACCTCACCTGTGCGGCCAGCCAAAGAAGTTAACGTTTGCCCAAAACATGAAACAAAATATAACTAACTGAAGGAATGACCACGTACGGTTAGAGGCATCCATCCTATTTTAGTTTCGTCAATTCTCTGATAAGTAGCTCCTGAGCTAGTCGATTTTTTTTTCCCGTAATCCCCATCACCTGCACACAACTTTTATCCTACTGAACCTATCTGTTGTTTCTGTCTCATACGCTTTTGTTTACAGCAGAGGAAGCAGTTCGAGGGCAAAACATATAGAAAGAAAACCAGAAAAGAAAGAAAGAAAGAAAGAAAGAAAGAAAGGAAGAAAGACAGAAGCAAACAAAACGCTAAGCACTGCTCCTGCCAAGAAAATAGAATGAGAGGCCAAAAAGAGAGATTAGTAGTTAACGATATTTAGGGCAGAGCGGTGATGATTCGGCCACTTTAAAAAAAATATTTTTAGAAAAAAAGTTAGTGTAATTTTGTTGATCTCAAAATGTTCCTTCATTCTTTGGCTCTTTAGGCTGTTAATATGACACTCGTAGCCATTTCCAGTTTTCAGATGTAGATCCCCATCCGTGGTGATGGTTCGGCCAAGGAGGTGGGATGGTACGGACACTCGTATTACTCGGCATAATATTAATATAACTAAAGTATGACTGGCTAATAAAAAAGACCATATCCATTATAAGACATTTGTATAAGCACAAAAGTATCCTCTCAATATTTATAGGAAAAATAGATTAAAAAGGAGACCTATAGGAAATATCTCAAGAATTTTGGAATTATGGCTTCCTTCTCTTCTCACAAACATAATATCTAAATATAAATCAACCAAATTAACCTTTTTTTTATAACTGTTGCAACATCTGTAGTATTTAGATTGATAAAAAAATAAAAAAATCATAAAGACTCATCTATCCGAATCACCGTGCATCGTTGTCTCACCGTAATAATGTACATTTCGCTACTTGCCATGTTCTTGAAGTGAGAGCTTACGATACACCCTAAAAATAATACATATGAGATGCAAAAAAACATAACATCGGACTTGCATCGAAAAGAACAGCTCTTAGGGCGTGGTTGTCCCGTGTGGTCCAAGGCAACAAAGTTTTGCACATTCACACAATCTCGCGGCACTCAGCCCTATACGTTTTACAATAGATGCTATGTCCGGACCATCCCACTGTCCCAGTCATCGCCGCTCTCCCCTACATGCTATCGAGTGAGTGCTTTGGAGTTCTTACCTTGCGAGGGGCGGTGGAGAAGACGAAGCCGAACAGGAGCAGCACGAACACGCCAAAGAGGGAGATGAGGCGGTGAGGTTCATGCCAGGAGTCCGCCACCACGAAGATCGCTACGGCCAGCACCAGCCCGAGGCCCAGGCAGATGCGCACCACCCTGGAACACGGGGCTCTGATTAGTGCTATCCTAGGGCACACACACACACACACACACACACACACACTCAATCAATCAAAACGAAATCTGTCTATCAATCAATCAATCAATCAGTCAGTCAGTCAGTCAGTCAATCAATCAGTCAGTCTATCTATCCATCTATCTATCTATCTATCTATATTTATCCATCTTTCTATCAATCTATCTATCTATCTATTTATCTATCTATCTATCTATCTATTTATTTATATGTCTATCTATATGTATATCTATCTATCTATCTATATTTCTATCCATATATCCATATTCTGTGTAGTTTTGTAACTGTGATATGGAACTCAAACAGAAAATGTAAAAAACAATTGCATGATGAATAGAAAGCACTTCCAATAAATAACTTACGTTGAGAAATAAAACACACACACACACACACACACACACACACACACACACACACACACACACACCTGTAGCGCCAGAGTTTGGACATCAATGCACTCACGAGCAGACCGACGTGGTGGTACAAGTATTCGCCCCATAATGGCTTCACGACCTGCGGAGGAGAGAGAGACTGTGATGGCGGTCATGATCAGATGTTACACTCATATTATCAAACGTTCCGGGCTCTTGTTACGACCGTTTTTGGATGTCACAGAGGAGCTGCGTTGGGTTGTCATGAGTGTTTTCCCCGTTTATGGCGCAGAAGCCTTCCAAAACTACCGCTAGGGTCAAGAAACCACCAATGAAAACCTCGACAACTTCTCCGAGAGCCTTTTGAAATAGATGGACTGAGGCTTCCAAGAATTTGATAATATGGACCTTACTCTTTTCACTCCCGCGCGCCGCCATACTCACGATTACTTCATTAAAGAGGTTTGCCATGAACAGATAAAAGTAGGCTACTCAGGATTCTTTTTTTTTTTTTTTAATTCACGATGCTCCACAACGTTACTGTTATCTAATAGTCTCCTTCATTTATATATATATATATATATATATATGGAATATATATATATATATATATATATATATATATATATATATATATATATATATATATATATATATATATATATATATATATATATATATATATATATATATATATATATATATATATATATATATATATATATATATATATATATATATATATATATATATATATATATATATATATATATATATATATATATATATATATATATATATATATATATATATATATATATATATATCAGTCTGCTCTCGTTTCTGCCTACTGTACAGGTCAGGTTAGCCTAACGGTTTCAGGGGCCGTGTTCCCCTGTTTTTCGCAAATAAAACTTTAACAAAGCGTCGGACAAGGATGTTATTTTGGCAGTGGATGTTTGAGACCCCGACCTAATGGGCAAAAATATGATTTGGTGTCACATGTGGATAATGAAGCACTTATAAGAATAAATTTAGGGTAAAGTGGCTAAAAGTTAAAGGCACTGTGAGCGAGGCTAGCCCCGCCCCGCTCATCTTCTCGTGACGTTGATGTGACGTTTAGCTCTGACGTATGAGTAATCATCCATCCAACCAGCAATTATGTTTTACTGCTTCACACACACACGCACACACACACACACACACACCGCAGCAATATTTAATCTACTGTAAATATGGATGTTCCTTATATGGACTATCAGTTGGGAGAAACAGTTTTACTCGAAGGAAATTACTTATCCTTTACATGGAAAATGTGACTATTGGTAGTACATGCTGCATGTATATAAGCGAGCAGTAGTTTCTGGTTTCATACCTAGTTGGTTCACCAACCTCCCCCATACCCAACCTTTCCTTCCTTACACAATCATCCCCACCCAACTACCCAACAACACCCTTGTCGTTGGCGGGGCTAGCCTCGCTCACAGTGCCTTTAACTTTTAGCAAAGTTTACCCTAAATTTACTCTTATAAGTGCTTCATTATCCACATATGACAGCAAATCATATTTTTACCCATTAGGTCGGGGTCTCAAACATCCACTGCCAAAATAACATCCTTGTCCGACGCTTTGTTAAAGTTTTATTTGCGAAAAACAGGGGAACACGGCCCCTGAAACCTCTAGTAGATTAGATTTAGATATGTTGAGTTACGTCAGGGCAGGTCAGGTTAGATTTAGTTCGATCAGATTAAATTCTTTACGATAAATACGTGATACGCTTCGCGCTGCGCTGTTGTCGTCATTGGCGGTCGGCGGTCGACGATCGTATCCTTCTGGAATTTAACATTATTTGGTTTTGAGGAGTTTTAGATGAAGTTAAATATTGAAGGCAGGTTCAGTGAGACGTAGAAGAGAGTTGTTTCCTTTTTTGTGTGTGTGAGTGACGTGCGCCGTGGCCATCAGCATTATTCAATATTCAACGCAACGAACAAGCGGGGCGGTGCACGGACACCTCAGTTATCATAGTCAAGTCGGGGACGGGGAATGAGCGCGCTGGTCCAAGGCCCGAACTACCTTTGAAAACCAAGTGCAGGAGTCTGTTTACCCAATGGTCCTCGAGTATTCTCATTGGTAAGTAGGACTACGCTTTTTATGTTTCCACGCTAAGGTTAACGGTAATTTGGCAAAAAAGAAAAAAAAAAAAAACTATATTCTCACACGAACTTGTTTTCCTTTCCACATTTGATTAATTCTGGCTACTCGTCTAGAATATATTGATGATTAAGTGTCAGATGGCAAGCTGCATTGAAAGCCGTCGTTTCATGGGATCGTGATACCTATGATCGAGGCAGAAAACTAATAAATACTACAATGTTCTAAATACGTTAACAATGCTAGGCTATTAATGGTCGGTATTCTAAATGTGTTCTAAATACGTGTCATTGTTCTAAATATGTGTCGGTATTCTGAATATGTTCTAAATATGTGTCGGTATTATAAGTATTTTTTAACCCTTTCACGCACCAAAAGTTTAAGTGTGTCGGTATTCTAAATATGTTCTAAATATGTTAACGATGCTAGGCTATTATTGGTAGGTGTTCTCAGACGCTTCCGCCTCGCACATCATCTACTTCCAGAGGCCAAAAAGGAGATTATTCGGGTTCTCATGAGTGTTTGTCTTGTTAATGCAGAGTGAGAGATATATTTGTTAGTATTGGGACAAGGAACACAGGACTTCAAGCTTAAGCAGTAAAATAAATAAATAAATAAATCACATGACACACGTCTCTCCTCAGGCTACGAATTTGTCTTTTTTTCCCTCTGAACTTTTACTGCATACGCCAGGCTCTTACATTAATGAATTCCAAGCGGTTCCGAGTTCTCTTGTTTCATAAGTACGGCAGAGGATCAAGGCATATTTCTTTTACACTCCCATTGTATACCTTATAATGCTTCCGCTGGGAGTGTTTTCAGCTGTAACGGGCGGCGTTTTGGTGGGTGCGTTTCTCAGTTCACGAAAGAAGTAGTCCAGAGGGAGGGAAGGACTCACCTTGAAGTAAAGGATCCCCGTCACGACAAACACGGTGAGGAGGATGAGGAACCCGTCTCCGTCACACCAGTAGTCCTCCTCCTGCGGGGAGACAAAGTTTGGTTACACGAGACTTTGTGGCACATTGGCACTTACATCGTGTGTGGATACTGATTATACGGCCACATGCCGCTGCTCTCTCTCTCTCTCTCTCTCTCTAGCACACACACACACACACACACACACACACACACACACACACACACACACAGTGCCATTTCTTGTATATAATGGTGGTGTATGCAAGCGGATTAAAAAAGGACCTGTTTTACCATTATAATGTGCTTAAAAGGTTTATTTGAAGATGCACAAATAAGTTCTCAATAAAAGTTGAATATGAAGTGGCGGAGAGAGAGAGAGAGAGAGAGAGAGAGAGAGAGAGAGAGAGAGAGAGAGAGAGAGAGAGAGAGAGAGAGAGAGAGAGAGAGAGGTGTATTGTTACCTCGACTTTTGACCGTATAACGAGCACGGCGATGAAGTAGGCGACGTAGAGGCAGCACAACACGATGAGCACGAGCCGCCGCAGCCACCGCTCTAAATCCCGGCCCTGGAAAGAGACACATTGTGAAAGAAAACGATAGTAATAATAACAGTAAAAATAATGACGGCAAGACAAGGAGCAAAGGCAGAATCCAGGGAAAGGCTGGGAAAAAATTAGACAACTATGGACGAGGAAGAAGTAGAGGCAGATTCTAAAGTAAAACGTTGAAAGAAATAATAACTGAGAGGCAAGGTGTAAAGGCAGACTCAAAGGAAGTATTCGGGAAAAAAAAACCCATAAAAAAAACAATAACGGCGAGGGTGGAAGGAGAGACGCATGCAGTGTAAGGGAAGAGTTGGACTGCAATGAACGTCGATGCGGATCCCAGTATCTCCTTCCCGAAAAGACAAATTTCTCTCAAATTAATAAGTATAATCTGTCCTTATCAGTTCACTCGATCGCCGTCAGATGTTTCCCGCGCGTCGTCCACCATAAAAACGGGGACGCTTTGCTTCTACTCTTACCGACTACTAACGGTTTCAGGGGCCGTGTTCCCCTGTTTTTCGCAAATAAAACTTTAACAAAGCGAGAAGAAAACGAGAAGATGAGCGGGGCGGGGCTAGCCTCGCTCACAGTGCCTTTAACTTTTAGCCAAGTTTACCCTAAATTTACTCTTATAAGTGCTTCATTATCCACATGTGACAGCAAATCATATTTTTGCCCATTAGGTCGGGGTCTCAAACATCCACTGCCAAAATAACATCCTTGTCCGACGCTTTGTTAAAGTTTATTTGCGAAAAACAGGGGAACACGGCCCCTGAAACCTTTAGTAGTAGAAGTTAAATAATCGGGAAAGGCACAACGAAAACAGTCTCCTTGCTTTCGTCTACCATTACTCTTGCTGAGGAAGCCAGTTTTGACAGGCAGTGATGCGTAAGTCCTTGCACCATGTCGACGTAAGGAGGTCGCTGTGGTAACTAGCATGCTCTCGGATCGAAATAAAAAAAAGGCACGTGGCGAAATCAATTTATGATGGCAAAAATTATATATGATGATATCGGATACATGTCAGTGATAGGTAGGTATATATATTATTTAGTATTATTTTGTCATGCTTCCTACTAGCATGATGCTGCATTTCTGATCAATGAAGAAAAAAGAAAAAAAAAAAAAAAACGAGAGTTAGCATGAACTTCGCCGACCAAAGTTGAAAGTTATCTGGGTGGGTTATGCTGGCTGTATAAAGACAATGAGATATCAAAGTTTTATTCATGCATTTACTTACAGTGATAATCTACTTAAGTGCTCCCTTGAAATATACTGGCTGCGCATCAATAAGAGGTAGTTACGAAAGCACAGTTGTGGCAGTTTGGAGGGATTTGGAGCCATTATATATACAGAAAATACACGAACATCTTATAGAAGTATCAACTCTCAGCAGCTTCCTGATTTTTTTCAAGATAAGATTTCGGTTTGTCTTGTCAACAGCAAAAGTATTTTCATTATCGCATTCGTGAAAAGTACAGTTACTTTATTATGTATCAGTGTATTATGAAGTACTACCACTACAGCACGTCCTCATGTGTATTACGTATACTTACTATGCTTCTTCACAATGCTACTATGCTTACTATGCTTCTTCACAATTATATACCAGAGTCATGCAAAGTGGCAAAACAAGAGTCCTTCCTTACCTTGGCGAGGGTGTAGATTCTCTCCTTGAGTGAAGCGTAGCCCGGGAACAGGCTGCAGAGACTGTTGTCCTCGTCGTCGTCTCCTTCCTCGTGCTGTTCCTCCGGCGAGGCAGGTTGCCCCTGAGGGAGCTGGGTGCCATTTTCCAGTGACCTGCTGACGCGGTAGGAGTTGGCCGATGTGCCCGTATCCTTCTCGGGCGGATACGAGTGTTCCGCGCCCACCACCACCCGTTTCTGCCGCACACACACACACACACACACACAAAGAGAGAGAGAGAGAGAGAGAGAGAGAGAGAGAGAGAGAGAGAGAGAGAGAGAGAGAGAGAGAGAGAATATATTGTTAGTATAAAATGTATACATAATGTTTTTAACCCCCAGATTCTAGTTGAAAAGTGAAAGTATACTGGTACAGTTTTCAATCTCGGCCTGATACTTGAATACTGCATCTGGAAAGTCAAATGTATTGGGTTTTATAAATCGAATTAATTTGTTAAATTATACTTATTCGAAATAATAATAATTTATTTAAGTTTAGAGGACTCGGAGGATGCTGAGAATAATATCAAGAGTCTGAGACATATTGACGAATAAGTTTCGCGTCAGCACTCATAAATTATTATTTTTAATCATGCTGGGATACCCGCCAAGACGACTAGGAATGCGTCCCGGTGCGCACCTGTCTGTATCAATATGACTTTTAACAAATAAAAAAAAAAACTTTCTCAAATCTTGAAACTTGTTCCTCAGCAAGATGAATCAAAGTGATAGGAATAGTAATATACATTGTAATGCCAATAAGGATGATAATAATGATGCTATTGTGAATAATAATACCTAATAATAATAATAATAATAATAATAATAATAATAATAATAATAATAATAATAATAATAATAATAACAACTAGAGGCATAGCACTCGGAGAGTGCACACGTCCGCCAAAGATCGTCCTGAAAATTGGTATGGGCATCAACTGTGATTATGTGCATCATATGGAAGCATTTGTTTCGAAATTTGAAGAAATTCTATTTTTTTGGAAACTGACCCTGGGCAAACTTTTCGAGGTCAGATCAACGGTCAAGGTCAAGGCCATGCAAGGTGCATCATATGGAAGCATTTGTTTTGAGACTTGATGAAATTCAATTTTTGTGGAAACTTTGACCTTGGGCGAATTTTTCGAGGTCAAGGTCAAAGGTCAATGTCAAGGTCATGCAAGGTGCATCTTTCCATGAGCTAAAATATGAACCCAGTCTGAAGTCTCTATGATGACGAGAACCGAAGTTATGGCCAATCTGACGTTTTGTGCGACCTTGACCTTGACCTTTGACCTTTGACATCAAAAATTTTATGTGTTCTATTCTGGATGGAGACGAAGCTTCCCTGAAAAATTGGTTGAGACATCCGCAAAATTGTGCACAGGAGACTGTACACGAACAAACAAACAAATAAATAAATAGATAGATAAACATACTGACCGGACCGAAAATATAACCTCCTTCCAACTTCGTTGGCGGAGGTAATAATAATAATAATAATAATAATAATAATAATAATAATAATAATAATAATGATAATAAGATAGTAGCAGAGGTAGCATCAACGTTCTAGGGGGTAAGCCACATTTTCTACAGCGCATTTTCTATACCGAGACACCAGCGGCTCGTGTCATTAGAGACAAGTCTTGTAATCGTATCTTTAATCAAGCCACATATTTCCAGTTATTTATAAATTTTAATGTATGACAATTACAGGTTGTATGTAAAAAAAAAAATCTTGATCGCCTTGGAGGCGCCTCACTGCGTTATGCAATCAGACGTACGATATGTTAAATATATTTTTTGAAAAAAATACCAAAAGTTCCACTTTTTATTTAAAGTTCCGTTAGTCTCATTCGGTTAGGAAGTTGTTTCCGCCCCTCCTGTGAGTAGGACTAAGGCGGCACCTGTAACGTCCGTATTATCACAACCAACATCCCTGAGGTTTCCCCAAGGTTTCCCCGAGGTGCTGCGCAGCTAACGTTACTTCGCCCAGCAGGTGACGTCGACGAGCAGTGTAACAAGCTCCCTCTGCTGTGTGTCCCGTTGAGCTTGGAACCGAGCTCTTTACGTTCACTGAATTAAATTCTTACAGTAGTTGATAACATTGTATACACACACACACACACACACACACACACACACACACACACACACACACACAGACGTTCACTGAATTAAATGCTTACAGTACAGTACAATACAGTGCTTACACCACTCTGATAGCTCAGTCGGTTAAAGCGCTGCGCTTCCAGGCTTTGCGGTCTGACAGACGGTTGTTCGAGCCCCGCTCAGGCCGGGATTTTTCCGCTGACAAGGAATGGTTACTGTCCCTCTATGAGGAAGGGGTATGGGGTGTGTGGTGTGTGAATGTCCAAGACGACTATAAGGCGGGGTTCCCACTAGTCCGTTTTCACGGATCCGTCGACCGTCAGTGACGTCATCAACGGAGCCCGGGACGCATATTTACGAACGGTTGTTAGGATTTTGTCACGCGGAGCCTAGCCCTACCCCCTGCATTGACGTCACGCTTTGATATCTCCTGATTGGCTGCTGCCTCCCTCCTTCCCCCCTCTGCCCCCCCCCTCCTTGCCTCTCTCCCTCTGCCTTGCTCTCTCTCTCTCTCTCTCTCTCTCTCTCTCTGCCTTTGTCTCTTCCTCTCTCCACCTCTGTCTCTACCTCTCTCTGCCTCTGTCTCTGCCTCTCTCTACCTCTGTCTCTGCCTCTCTGCCTCTTGTCTCTGCCTCTGTCTCTGCCTCTGTCTCTGCTTCTGTCTGCCTCTGTCTCTGCCTCTCTCTCTGCATCTCTTTCTGCCTCTCTCTGACTCTAACTGTCTTTGTCTCTGCCTCTCTCTGTCTCTGCCTCTCTGCCTTTGTCTTTGCCTCTCTCTGTCTTTGTCTAGCTCTGCCTCTATCTGCCTCTCTCTACCTCTGTCTCTGCCTCTCTCCCTCTGCCTTTGTCTCTGCCTCTGTCTCTGCCTCTCTCTCTGGCTTTGTCTCTGCCTCTTTCTGCCTGTCTCTGCCTCTCTCTCTGCCTGTCTCTGCCTCTATCTCTGCCTCTCTCTCTGCCTTTGTCTCTGCCTCTCGCTGCCTCTGTCTCTGTCTGTCTCTGCCTCTCTCTGCTTCTGTCTCTGCCTTTGTCTCTACCTTTGTCTCTGCCTCTCTCTCTCTCTGCCTGCCTCTGCCTCTTTCTCTGCCTCTCTCTCTCTCTCTGCCTGCCTCTGCCTCTCTCTCTGCCTCTCTCTCTTGCTTTCCCAGCAAACAATATCACGTTGCAACAACGTTGTCAAAACGTTATGAATAGGTTCCAGATACGTTGTGTGGGACTTTATGAAAACGTTGTGGGAACAGAACTTTGTCCACTTCCAGAAAGGTTGTCACAACGATGTGAAACAACGTACCCATGACCTTTTGAGGACCTTCTTGCTATCTTATTGCAACGTCCTTGCTACCTTTGCAGGACATGCTCTTCACTTTTTAGGGCCCTATTCTCACCTGTCCAGAGTATTCCAAACACCAGATTAGGAAACTTAACATGTAATATCTATTTACTGAATATTTCTGAACAATTTCATTAGGATATATTTAAATCTTCTAAATATGTATGTCTCTAATGAGCCTTAAAACTAGATATATGTAATATACACTGATAATGAAGACTGTCACATAAGCTTTTATATCGACATTGAATTATTATTAAAGAATAAATTGCAGTTTTTTGCTTAAAGTAAGTAGGCTACGGAATTATTGGGAAAGAATTAAATGCACAATTCTTGTTTAAAGTAAGTAGGCTACGGAATTATAGGGAAAGAATGAAATGCACAGTTTTTGTTTAAAGTAGGCTACAGATACAAAGGTTATATATTGTACAGTAGCCACAAACACTATGATAAATCTTACTAACTGAAAGAAAAAGAAAAGCCAATTCCCTTGAACAGAGATCCATTGCGTGAAAGAATTGGTTTCTTGCTTACATTTAATGGATGGCGTGACAGGAGGCGCTTGCAGCAAAAGGTTAAGACTATTTGACTTATAAAAAGATTAAGACTATTTGACTTGCAAAAAGGTTAAGGCTATTTGAAATATAAAATTAAACTTTATTAGCATTTATCCATGAAAATCAAATCACTTACGATAATTAAGTTTACAATTTTACATAATTATTACAATTATATAATCATGAGTTTGGTCAGAAAATCACCAATCAGGAAATCACCAAGAACGTCACAGTTTGGTCAGAAAATCACAAAGTAATTATTACGTGCTGATGGCGTAACTTTTAGACGGACGAAGATGCAACCTAAAAACAACGTTGTGTAAACGTTTCCTGTTTGCTGGGTTGTCTCTCTCTCTCTCTCTCTCTCTCTCTCTCTCTCTCTCTCTCACACGCACGTTTTTTCACGGTTAATAGTAAAACTTTCTAGTGGAGTTGGTGGTATAACCTTTTAACGAAGCATTAATGAGCCGCCTTCCCTTACCTCCGCCTGATACTTTGCACTTTCTCTCTGCACTGACGTGAGGTTTATTACATCCAGGTGTTGCCCATAGACCCAGCGATTTATTGATCGATTCTCTCACGCCATGCATCCCCCAAAATCGCCTCTTACTCGCACTACAACAAAAGCTACACCAGGGTTCCGCGGCTGTTATTTTACTGGGATTTCCGCCGGGCCCACATAATAACCCCGCACCTGTAGCAAGGACACCCTCCGTGACCGATTCCCTCCCTGGTCTCCGTCGCGATGCTTTGCTCTTACCAAGGTGTGTATGTCCTCCTCCCTCGGCGTCGCCTTCCCCTCCTCGGCCTCAGCCAAGTTGTCGGCCGCGGTGCCATTGGTATCGGTCAGGAAGGCCGGGTTGTCGTAGCTCGTGAGGTCGGTGGTATCTGTTGACATAGTTGCTTAGCCTTGCCGGCGGCAACCTGTTTAGTGGCGCGGGTGATGCTCAGCAAGGCCCAGCGTGTGTTTGGATCCTCCTGCTGGGTGTTGTTTACAGTTAAGCGTTTGAAAAATAGTATATTGGAAGAAAAATAAATAAAACATTCCTAGCATGTTTTATCCCTGGAGGATGAAGGAGTATTTTTAAATGTGTGTGTGTGTGTGTGTGTGTGTGTGTGTGTGTGTGTGTGTGTGTGTGTGTGTGTGTGTGTGTGTGTGTGTGTGTGTGTGTGTGTGTGTGTGTGTGTGTGTGTGTGTGTTCAACATTTTCAAAAAGGATACCCATTTTTTCTAACTGAATAAACTACGTTTCATGCATGATGAGTTGAAATATATAAAAAAAATGTTGTGCAAATCATACTAAATATGCTTGGGAGAATTGATAGTTTGTCAAACATGTATCATGACATCGTGACTACTACGGTAACTTTTCTAAAATTTAATTTTTCACGCACTGTATATAGTACATACGTACATTCATACAGTGCAAATAAAGTAAACTGAAAATAAATTAATATTAGTATTTTACGTTTTTTTTTTTAACAGTACAAGCTAACCAAAATAACTTGCTTCACAAATTTAAGGATGTGGTCTATTCCATCGCTATTTCCATATTTAATATACGCTCTTTCCTATGGTTTGCCAAATGGTTTGAACGTTGGAAGAAAACGTATATGACAGCAGAAGATTAAGTTGGAGGAGAGATGTGGGCACTTTAATAAGAGTAACATTGATGTGCCGACGTGCCGACCTAGTGGGGACATAATTAAATAAAATAAAGGTTGACCTTGCAGGTATCAGTGCCGAAAACTTAAAGGACCACTGTATGTTAAAACGTTAAACGGGTCGCCGCAGGGAGGGAATGTTTTAATTGGCAGGTGAGGAAGGCGGGCGTGACGCGGCAGCCACTCAAGGCCTCCCATACACAACAACAACAACAACACATTTTCTTTCACATTAAGGTAGGGTCTTGTATTCGTGGCTTGTTATGAAGGAGGGCGAAGGAGGCAACGTCTTACCTACTTAAACATCTCGGCGACCAAGCACATATATTAGACAAGGCTTTCGTAGGGGTGTTGAGCATTACCAGGTGCAGTTTTATGATCCCTCGTGGTAGTGTGATCTTTCTTTTGTACCATGAATTTAGAAAAACACTCATGAGAACCCGATTAACCTCCTTTTCGGTCTTAGGAAATAGTTGATGTGAGAGGTGGAAGTGTCTGAGAATACCGACCTCAGCTTCGTGACGATCTTTAATATCAGTGACACCTGACGTACAAGTTCTTTTGCGCCGGGTAAGGTTAAGTTAGTGCGGCTCTATCCAGCACCGCGAAGCGACATTCACCGGCTGGCCTTGACACGCTCTTTTTATTACGCGCAACGGAGCACGTTCATGGATTTCTACCCTCCGAAATACGCGTGCATGTCTTGGAACACGGAACACTCCACATATGTAGCGTTGGTGATGCGATGGATCATTCATTGTTGCTCATCTCCGCATTGAGATTTCCTCTTGACAATGCAGCCGGAAGCCCCGCCCACCTGCTGACGTCACTGCCGGGATGGATTCTTACCTCTCAACGCTTGGAAGGCCCCATAGGAAATACTGTTTTACGCTACGCTACATAGTATCCTCCTTGCTAGAATCTGAGTCGGTGGATAACATATGGAGCGGTCGGCAACAATAAGTGTCCCTTGCTGTGGATCACGACACACCAGCAAGCTACGTGATTCCCAGGACGTGTTTGGCGCCGCGCCAAGGAGCCCTACCCTGTGCTGCAACTTTTTTTCCGCTGCCAGAGATCACGGTATACTGATCCGGGTCAGATTTTCACAATACAGATCGAGAGTCAAGGGTGCCGTGCCTGTTTCCGAAGGTGCAGTGTACGGTAAAACTACTTTCCCCCTTCCCTGGAGGCGCTTGTCTTTTCCCTCGTCAAGTAAACGCTGCACCTGGTTGTCTTTTACATCTTTTACATGAGATGGTCTGATCGAAGAAGAGAAAATACTTATAACGTGAGGACCATAGGAAGACTGTGTAACGCAACTGTGCGGAGAGAGAGAGAGAGAGAGAGAGAGAGAGAGAGAGAGAGAGAGAGAGAGAGAGAGAGAGAGAGAGAGAGAGAGAGAGAGAGAGAGAGAGAGAGAGAGAGAGAGAGATATATATATATATATATATATATATAAATATATATATATATATAAATATATAAAAATATATATATATAGATAGATATATATATATATATATATATATATATATATATATATATATATATATATATATATATATATATATATATATATATATATATATATATATATATATATATATATATATATATATATATATATATATATATATATATATATATATATATATATATATATATATATATATATATATATATATATATATATATATATATATATATATATATATATATATATATATATATATATATATATATATATATATATATATATATTTATATGAAACACTGACTGAAGATGTTGAAATACGCGAAAATAATGACAAGCCAAGCTGATGGGTGCCGCGAACTGCGCGCCCCAGCCGAGCACCAGTGACGAAAGTCTCTGTATTCAGGTGTGCCCTTGGCCAGGTGTTATGCCTGTACGGCTGGCAGTGACGCGGGCACCTCTATCTACACTTGTTAGGCCACAGTTAGGGGAATGCCGGGGAAGGGGAGGAGATACTTGCGTCACCTGCCATGCCCAGCAGTTCCAGAACTCGTCAGTGTGTGGAAATGGGCATACTGATAAAAATGAGACAAAAAATGATGGTGTTCGGGTGGCGCGGACTCACAAGGAGGCCAAGCCATCGTAGAGGAATCTTGAAGCACATAAAGATACGATCTTGATTTTTATAGAATGCTTAGAGGGATGTCACACTCGCTGCAAGAAAACTACGGAAACCAACGATGAACAGTAAAAATGAATGGAAAAATAGACATGTCACCCCCACAAGGAGACCTGGTCTCGCCCACGTGCAACAAAAACTGTTGGATAAAAAACTAAATCACTCATGAGTGGTATTCGACAATCAAGTGAAAATACAAGGACCTTGTCAATAACCGTATAGGTATATGCGTTGCCAATGACGTTACAAAAAAATAAAATAATAAAAAAAATAACAGGAAATAAATAGTCCAAGCAGACTTTCATTATCATAAGTCGCTGCAAACTTTCTTAGTCAGGCACGATCCATAATAACGAACAGCAGGCTTCATCATTACGAGATGAGCTTCACAGGAGAAAGCTGAAGAGACCACATCCACAGGAGCACAAGTGTACTTCATCACCTGCTCATGGTGGCCCCCAGGGGGGCATGACAATATTTTCCATACCCCCCCCCCCCCCACGCTCCCTGTTTCCCTATCACTCAGTCTCATCACATCAAAATACAACAGTTGAGAAATTTAAGCTCCCATTTACGAGGCAATATATATAGGAAGGAAAGAAACGTTTTCATTACATTTTAAGAGAGGGGAAAAAGAATATGAGTAATTTCCCTCTGGGTTGTGACATCAACGGAAGGAAAAAACAAAAGCCACACGTATGCGGATATGATTCCTTGGTGTGGCTCTTCCTGTGCGTGCTGACACTGGGTGCGTCACTGGCAGGACTGGAAACATTCGGATATGCGTGGTCCTGAATGTGTTGTTGTGGGTATATATATATATATATATATATATATATATATATATATATATATATATATATATATATATATATATATATACACACACACACACACACACACACACACACACACACACACACACACACACACACACACACACACACATCCTGCGTATTATTCTCAGCATTTCCTATTTATTCTGCTATATCGTCAAGAACAGAAGTATAGGGCGGTGAGGCGGCTGTTGGGTGACCTTCAGATCTACAGGTGGAGACCCACACTGGCAGCCGCAGCACGCTCGAGGGGCGGCACAGTGAGGCGATGGCAATGAGTATTCAGACTAGCTGTACAGTTCACCTACTGCTGTGAACAACTTTCAAAGCACATCGACACAAGTGTCCCGGAAGGTAATCCGGGGAATGGATCTGACAGCAAACGGGATTTTATACAAGTTTTTTTTTTCTCATTAGATCCTCGCTTTGAGGTTAAATGCCGTATTAATCAACATAGGATAGTCCCGTTCTAGTGTTTGTAGAGTCAAAAACTCCTCACAAATAATAAACAAAATAAGGTGAGAGGGTACCTTAACTGTGGGGTGAAAGTGATGCGTAGAGCAACGACGAGACACCACCTCGCGCAACGGACCCGACCCGTCAACTGGTGGTGGCTGTAGGCGGGCTGCCGGTCTGTACTATCAAGGCCAACGTCTTCACTCTTTTCCTAGAGTTTCTAAACAGGAAGGGAAGTTAATTAGTTACATCTCCTTAAGATCACAATTGTTTCCATTCGATAAGAATACACTATGATGCGCATTTTACCCAAGCGTAAAGTGGAATTGGACCTTTAACAAACAGCGACGGTGCACTAGTGACTGACAGCCAACACATTGCAAACCTATTAAATAATTACTTTTCCTCGGTGTTTAATAATAACAGTCCTCCCACCACCACCACCAACACCAGTACTAATGTAAATCCCGAGCATGCATTGTCTAACTTTGAAATAAAACCCGATGAAGTCCTTAAAGCCCTCAAATCACTTAAAACAAATAAAAGTCCCGGACCTGATAAAGTATATCCAACTCTGCTGAAAGAAACAAAGAGCGAAATACTCTCCTCCCTCACAACCGTATTCAATATGTCCTTGCGACAAGGCATTGTCCCTTCAGATTGGAAAAAGGCTAACGTGACACCGATTTTTAAGAAAGGAGACAAAAAAGTACCAGGTAATTACAGGCCCATTAGTCTAACTTCGGTTGTAGGTAAGCTACTTGAGGGCATAATTAGAGACAAAATTGTGAGTTACCTTGAAAGCCACTCATTAATTGGGGACTCACAACATGGCTTCCGAAACAAAAGATCCTGCCTATCAAATCTATTAACCTTTTATAACGACCTCTTCACTGTTTATGACGTAACCAAATCACTGGACGTAGTCTATCTTGATTTCCAAAAAGCGTTTGATAAAGTCCCGCATCATAAATTACTTTACAAATTAAAGCAAATAGGTATTGACGGTCAGGTAAACCAATGGATCGCGAATTGGTTGAGCAACAGACAACAAAGAGTAGTGATTGACGGATTTAACTCAGAGTGGGCGCCGGTCACTAGTGGCGTCCCTCAGGGCTCGGTTCTTGGCCCAGTGCTCTTCATTATTTACATCAACGACGTGGATGTTGGACTCAATAACCGCATTAGTAAATTTGCAGACGACACAAAGATTGGTAACTCGGTTCTCACTGACGAAGACAGGCAAAGCCTCCAAGAGGATTTGCACAAAATTTCAGCTTGGTCGGATAGATGGGAGATGCCCTTTAACGTAGACAAGTGCCAGGTCCTTCAAGTTGGAGCGAGGAATAAGAAGTTTGATTACGAAATGCGCGGCGTTAAACTCAAAAGCGTTCAATGCGTCAAGGACTTGGGGGTCAAAATAACGTCAAACCTCAAATTCTCACAGCAATGCATCGATGCAGCAAATAAAGCGAACAGAATGTTGGGCTTCATTAAAAGAAACTTTTTATTTAAGAATAAAGATGTAATACTCCCGCTCTACAACAGTTTAGTCAGACCCCACTTGGAATATGCGGTACAGTTTTGGTCTCACCACAATGCAAAGGATATTGCTAAATTAGAAGGTTTTCAGAGTATTGCAAATAAAATTATCCATTCCTTGCGCAAAAAATCCTACGAAGAAAGGCTTTATACCCTTAAAATGTTCTCTTGAGAAACGTCGCCTCCGAGGAAAATTGATCGAATGTTTTAAAATACTTAATGGTTTCACGAATGTAGACAGATCAACATTGTTTATGATCGATGACACTTTGCGCACGAGGAACAATGGCGTAAAACTCAGATGTAGACAAGTAAATTCAGACTGCACCAAATTTTTCTTCACCAACGTTGTAGTGCGAGAATGGAATAAGCTCCCACCATCAGTGGTCCAGTGTAACACGATTGACTCCTTCAAAAATAAGCTCGACCGTCACTTCCTTCAACTTAATATCAACTAGAGTAGAAGTGCAACGTTTTGGAGTCTTCTGATTAATGTAAAATCACTTAGGTTTAAGGACAGACCACCAAGTCTGGACCATGGGGTCTGTGTGGTCTGATTTTCTATGTAAATATATATATCTCTCTCTCTCTCTCTATATATATATATATATATATATATATATATATATATATATATATATATATATATATATATATATATATATATATATATATATATATATATATATATATATATATATATATATATATATATATATATATATATATATATATATATATATATATATATATATATATATATATATATATATATATATATATATATATATATATATATATATATATATATATATATATATATATATATATATATATATATATATATATATATATATATATATATATATATATATATATATATATATATATATATATATATATATATATATATATATATATATATATATATAAACAAATTCTGGCTGCATCAAATTTTTCTTCATCAACGTTGTCGCTCGAGAATGGAATAAACTCCCACCTTCAGTGGTCCAGTGCAGTTCGATAAATATATAAAAACATAAGAACGTAAGGAGTCTGCAAGAGGCCGGTAGGCCTGTACAAGGGAGCTCCTGTGAATCTAAGCTCCTGTGAATCTAAGCTCCTGTGAACCTAACCCCACCTAACATCACTGCTCATGGTCTTATCTAATCTATTTTTGAATGTGACTATTGTATTGGCGCTCACAACATGACTGCCCAGCCTGTTCCACTCATCTACCATTCTGTTAGTGAACCAGTTTTTGCCTATATGTCCCTGTTGAATCTAAATGTATCCAGTGTAAACCCATTACCACGTGTCCTACTCGGATCTCTTACCATCAGAACCTTATTAATATCCACCTTACTAAAGTCCTTCATCCATATATAAACCTCGATCAAGTCACCTCGTATCCTTCGTCTTTCTAGACTAGAGAATTAATGCAAGTTTAATTGTTTGAGTCTTTCCTCATACGGCAAGTTTCTTAACCCGTGAATCATCTTAGTCATCCTTCTCTGTACCGATTCTAACATTTTGATATCCATTCCGTAGTAAGGTGAGCAGAACTGAATCACATAATCAAGATGAGCTCTAACCAATACTAAATATTGCTGGAGGATGACTTCGGTACTTCTGCTGCTTGCGCTCCTTGAAATGAATCCTAGTACCCTGTTTGCTCGATTTCTAGCTTGAATGCATTGTGCCCTAAATCCCTCCTGCACCTAGACCTCACAACCGTTTTCAATATGTCCTTGCAACAAGGCATCGTTCCTTCGGAATGGAAAAGGCTAACGTGACACCGATTTTTAAGAAAGGAGACAAAAAAATACCGGGTAATTACAGGCCCATTAGTCTAACTTCAGTTGTAGGTAAGCTACTCGAGAGCATAATAAGAGACAAAATTGTGAGTTACCTTGAAAACCACTCATCAATTGGGGATTCACAACATGGTTTCAGTAACAAAAGATCCTGCCTATCAAACCTATTGATATTTATAACGACCTCTTCTCAGTTTATGACGTAACCAAATCACTGGACGTAGTCTACCTTGATTACCAGAAAGCGTTTGATAAAGTTCCACATCATAAATTAATTTATAAATTAAAGCAACTAGGTATTGACGGTCAAGTACACCAATGAATCGCGAATTGGTTGAGCAACAGACATCAAAATGTGATCGACGGATTTAACTCAGAGTGGGCGCCTGTCACTAGTGGCGTCCCTCAGAATTCGGTTTTTGGCCCAGTGCTCTTCATTATTTATATCAACGATGTGGATGTTGGACTCAATAATCTCATTAGTAAATTTGCAGATGACACAAAGATTGGTAACTCGGTTTTCACTGACGAAGACAGACAAAGCCTCCAAGAGGATTTGCATAAAATCTCAGCTTGGTCTGATAGATGGGAGATGCCCTTTAATGTAGACAAGTGCCAGGTCCTTCAAGTTGAAACAAGAAATAAGAAGTTCGATTACGAAATGCGCGGCGTCAAACTCAAAAGCGTTCAATACGTCAAGGACTTCGGTGTCAAAATCGCGTCAAACCTCAAATTCTCACAGGAATGCATTGATGCAGCAAATAAAGCGAACAGAATGTTGGGCTTCATTAAAAGAAACTTTTTATTAAAAAAATAAAGAATGAATACTTCCGCTCTACAATAGTTTAGTCAGACCCCACTTGGAATATGCCGTACAGTTCTGGTCTCCCCACCATGTAAAGGACATTGCTAAATTAGAAGGTGTTCAACGTCGGACAACAAAAATGATCCCTTCCTTGTGCAACAAACCCTACGACGAGAGGCTGTCCACTTAACATGTTTTCTCTTGAGAAACGTCGCCTCAGAGGAAAACTGATCGAATGTTTTAAAATACTTAATGGATTCACAAATGTGGACAAATCAAAATTGTTTATGATCGATGACACTTTGCGAACGAGGAATAATGGGACAAAACTTAAATGCAGACAAGGAAATTCAGACTGCACCAAATTTTTCTTCACCAACGTTGAAGTGCGAGAATGGAATAAACTTCCACTTTCAGTGGTCCAGTGTAACACGATTGGCTCCATTAAAAAACAAGCTCGACCGACACTTCCTCCAATTCAATATTAACTAGAGTTGAAATGCAAAGTTTTGGAGCCATCTGTTTAATGTAGAATCACATAGGTTTAAGGACAGACCACCTACTCTGGACCATGGGGTCTGTGTGGTCTGATTTTCTATGTAAATCTCTCTCTCTCTCTCTCTCACACCACACACCCCATACTCCTTGCTCAAAGGGGGACAAATCCTGGCCTGAGCGGGGCTCGAACCTTCGCCTGACAGCCGCGAAGTCTGGCAGCGCAGAGCTTTACCATTGAGCTATCGGAGCGCTGTGTGTGTGTGTGTGTGTGTGTGTGTGTGTGTGTAACAACGATGGAAGTCTTAGGAATTAATACAGGAATACCTAAATGGTACTGTTATTTAGTACCACGTAAAGTTGTTAAGCAAAATGTTTATCAAGCAAGACAGATTTTCCTCCTAAGCACTATGGCTGGACGAGGACAGTCTGGTTCAGCCGAGCACAGACTAAACTTCATTAATTTCGAGACTCAAAACACCTCAGCAGCAGGTTGGGAGAGCGCCTGAGTGAACTATTAATAAACACACATACATAACTTTCCTGTGGGAGCGTCTAAGTGAAGTCTTAAGAAACATCCATATGTTTTCTGTTATTACCAACGTTTGTTTGGATAAGCGTATTATCTGGTCCACGCTGTGAGAAAAGAGTAGTGGGAAAGCTCTCAGGGCCGCCTGTGTGACACCGGTGATTTGTAACGTGAAAGGGGTTGTCAGAGTGATAGCCACCGGATGCTATTAACACACACACACACACACACACACACACACACAATAATAATTTTACTTATGTTGAAATCTGGTCGGGCTTCGATAAGGTCCACTAAATCTTCGGTCTGGGGCAGAATGTCTTTGCATAACGCAGTTGAGGATTCTGTGTTTCGGGTAACGGCACGGACTGGAGCCGTGGAGACTGATAATACAGTCTCTTTGACTGGACCGGAAAGGAGAATGATAAGTGGAAAAGAGAAATTAGATTAGGCATATGGATTAAAAATCTCAAGAAACACTGATAAAAATCTCTGTTATAGCTTCTTTGCGCTTGGGCTCGCGTTCCATGATCTACTCTTTAGGTGTTATTTAGATAAACATCGATGAGTCAACGCCACTGGGTTAGCAAACACACTTACCGCCCCCCCCTTTTTTTACAGTAAAGGAAGCAGCTCACGGAAAAAAAAACCCCAGCCCATTAAGCACTGCTCCTATGAAAGAGAGTAGTGGTGACTAAAACGTGAAGATTATTCAGTGCACGCGTTTTAATCAATAGTGGTTGATAATAAAATAGAATGCATATAAAAATAAATTCCATATGATAAATTCAATTTTTTTGATGATCATTATATGTATATTTATGAACACACGTGTGGTCATTTTCGCACATGTGGCAAGGCTCGATGGAGAGGGGCGGCGGGGGCGGCGGGGGGTTCACCACCAATAACTGAGGTGCTAACGGTATGATAACAGTCAGTATACTATTCCACTGGGGCCTCGAGGGGTTGCTGCCTAGCGTGCAAACAATAAGTGATGAATGAAAACTTTGTACCAGTTGCACCCTTACTCTTATTAATATATTAGGAAACAAGCTACCGTACTCAAAAGAAATGGGAAGTTATAAAAATTTGAAGCTGTCAAGATTACGACTGTCTTTCAAACTATTAACTTTCTATGCTTCAACTCAACTTTATCATAATTTTCCTGATATAAGGATACCAATATAATTTGTGCATACACGTCGTGTAATTTTGTTGATCTCATAATGTTCCTTCACCATTTGGCTCTTTAAGTTGTTAATATGACACCCGTGGCTATTTCCAGTTTTCAGCAGTAGATGATGAAACAAGTTTTTAAATTGTCCGAACCATCCCTCCCCGTGGTGATGGTTCGACCAGGAAGGTGGGATGTACGGACACTCGTATTACTCGACATTATCTTAATATAACTGAAGTTGGATTAGCTAATAAACAAGATATTATCAATTACAAGACATTTGTGGAAGAATAAATACTATTTTCTCAACATTTATAGGAAAATATATATAAAAAGGAAAACTATAAGAAATATCTTAATAATTGTGGAAATTTGGCTTCCTTCTCTTCTCACAATTAAGCGTAATATCTTAATATAAATCAACCAAATTATCCTTTTGATAATGGTTGCAACACCTATCACTTTTAAATTGATATAAAATAAATAAAAACCATGAAAAATCACGACCCTTTAAAAAAATGACTGGTCACACTTCACCTACAGCACGAGGGCTTTACACGTGGCAATTCCTGGCCGGCAATACAGCCGCGACGATCTAGCGGCTAGACCGGCTGGGTGCTCTCGGGAGCAAGTACCTTCACACGTGGGAGGAGCCGCCGGGAGCATGAATTCATCCCAGACACCCCAAAAGGATACTACCATGTCTTAAAGCCACAATGAATTTGATCCATTAGCCTAATATTGTAGAAATACTTTAAGTAAAAGAGTTTTATCATAAGTAGTATTGATTGATTGATTGATTGTTTATTGTTGCATTTAACAACAAAGGAGAAGGGAGGAACATGCGATCCCAACCCCCAAGCATTACAAAGTTTGATTATATAATACACGAAAATAATCGTTCCTTAATTACCTCCTTTAATATCTCGCATAGATAAACATTTCCCGCAATGTTGCTGCCACTCTCTCAAAAGTTGTTTTGCGCAGACTCTGCCTCTTGTAGAGCTTATCTTGTGGGTTCCGCATGTGTCCATGCTGTCTACTTACTCTAGCAATGCCACCTCGGCCTCCCGGCTCCAAATCTTGTTATCTGTATCTGTCATTTCTTGTTTTATTGGCGCCGACATGTTGTTTACCCAGCCGCCAGTCGGCAATACGCTCAGCTGCAGAAAACTTGCCACGAAAAGAGCTCCCAGACCCAGACCCAGACCAAAAATGCTGCCGGCAGCACGTCGCGGTTGTATTGCCGGTCAGGAATTGCCAGGTGTAAAGCCGCCTTTATGCATCTCTGTTTCACCAAAATAATGCACAGACCGCTACTTGCCATATTCATGAAGAGGGAGCTTGAGATACCCCATAAAAATATGGTGCAAAAAAACTAAAATCTGATTTGCATCGAAAAGTACAGCGCTCAGGGCGTAGTTGTCCTGCGTGGGCCAAGGCAGTAAAGTTTTACATATTCACGCAAAATTGCGTACCATTCAGTCCCATATGTTTTACAATAATTGCTATGTCTGGACCATCCCGCTGTCCGAATCATCACTGCTCTCCCCTACTGTTTGATATTGCTAAATAAATATGATTGATAGATTAAGCTTAAGTGGTAAAATACACACACTTGTTAGCTGTATTAGATTAGCATTTACTGCTTTTAATGTTGTTGTAAGTTTGATACCAATACGTACGGTTAAGGGCGCCGTCTATTCATTTTGAAGTTTTCTGAATTTTCAGAACACAGTGGCTCTAACTTTCTTTGGAGTGCCGCCTAGGGTCCCAGGACACAGCCCGGGTGCCAGCTCTCCCAAAGATATAAACACGCACCTCCTTCGTGTCGGGCTTACCACAGCATGAAATGCGGCAAATACTAATCTAATACAGTTAATGAGCCTGTGTACTTTGACTCTTGAACTTTAAATATTGAATAAATCAACTTAGCAATACGAAGCTACATTTGTTGCCAGCTTACTGACCTCTAAACGTTTAGCGGGGTGGGTGTGCCTGCAGGGATGTGAGGACATTAATATGATGTTGAAGTTTTCGATCGCTGTATTTAATAATTTTCAGTATGTTTGAAAATTAGATGAATGATTGTACTAAAGTGGCGCTCTGCTCTGCACAATCTTGAGATGGCTATGAAGTACACATTTTAATTTTTTCAATAGTTCACATAAAATTCTGAAACAAAGGAACCATGAAGACTGGGAAAAAACTGTAGTCACAGAAAAAAAAAAAAAAAAGCGCGACAGACATCTTATCAATGTGCATTCACAAAAGTTAAAAATCATCATCACTCTCGGTAGGATGTTAATTATCAACAACTACAAAATAGAAACTGTATTTCCTGGTGTCTCTCTCTCTCTCTCTCTCTCTCTCTCTCATTCACTGCATCTATGAAAATACAAAATGAAAGTTCTTAAGATATTACTGAGGACAATATCATGTAGTATTGAAAGTAGTGATGAGGTTATTTGTTTACAAAGAAAGAAAAGAGCAAAGAGGAAGATAGGATAAAGAAATATGAAATAAAACTATGAAAGCAGGAGAGAGAGAGAGAGAGAGAGAGAGAGAGAGAGAGAGAGAGAGAGAGAGAGAGAGAGAGAGAGAGAGAGAGAGAGAGAGAGAGAGAGAGAGAGAGAGAGAGAGAGAGAATCCTATCTTTGATTTTCTCTCATTAGGTATACTAAATTTCAGTCAATTTAATATTTTAAAACATACGTATTTATAAACCATTACTATTCTACTGTCCCATTGTGAGGAAACCAAGTATGTACTATGGTATTTAGCTGAGCTACAGGGGTTCGAATTAAAACTTGTAGTGCAGAGGTCAGTTTCCTAAGATGAGTGGGAAAACACTGGCTCAAGCCGCTGTCCAATCAGTGACAAGCTTACCGAAGCAGGTCACATAGCATAGGCATAATTGTCCAAGATTTTAAATGAAAGTGAATCCAGTATATATATATATATATATATATATATATATATATATATATATCTATATATATATACATATATATATATATATATATATATATATATATATATATATATATATATATATATATATATATATATATATATATATATATATATATATATATATATATATATATATATATATATATATATATATATATATATATATATATATATATATATATATATATATATATATATATATATATATATATATATATATATATATATATATATATATATATATCCATCTATTTATAAAATGCAAATGTACACAACAGGATCTGGATGAATACTGAGTCCATCTCTTTTGCAGATATGTTCATAATTTCATGACTATTAAAAATCAGTTTTATCATTTGACAAGCTGATAATTATCATAATTATATTATTCACAATTGCAATCTTTAAATATTTAAAATGGAGTGCAAATTCATCATACTCTCCATCTCTGGATGTACTGAGGTGGTTAGATGGAAAGATAGGTAGTTTGATCATCTGAAAGAACCAACCTGAGTGTCAGGTTATTTTTAATGCCTCAAGGAACAATGGACTGTTAGGTACAGAAAAAGAATGAATACTGTAAAACAAATCTATTTGGTACAGAATAATATTGACTGTGTACATAACTATACATACATCGAGAAGAAAGAGCAAGGAATAAGTTCTTTACTGATTACATCATTACTTGTCTGTTCTTTCCCAATAACAAAATTAGTTTTGTACTTTTCTGTCAATGTGAAGTGCAAAAGTGAGCCCTAAAATAGAGCAACTGGAGAGCTCCTTGATAAAGTTGTGGCACTTTGTTACAAAACCACTGCCTTGTTAACCATCCTCAAGAGTGGCAGGCATTCAGATGAGTATTTGAATCTGGAAAGGTGTGTAAAATATCTCATTTTGTATGGAAGAGGTTCTTATACACTATTATCAAAATATTACTTTGGTTATGTTCATGATTGTTTATGATGGATTCTACATACATATAAAAAAAGGTACCGAGATGGGAGAGAACAGATCTTTCTGATGATGTAGTCTGCAGTACTTTGGGCACCAAGTGAATTATCTTGCCATCCCAGTGATTAACTTGTATGATGTCATGTTTGTGTCTAAAATTAACTTTTTCCTCAAAGCTGATGCTTTTTGAGCAGAAGTGAAAATGCAATACCAGAATGACAATAATCTGCCTGAAGACAACTCGGGTATTGATATGGAGATGAGCAAAGGAACTTCTCTTGTCCTTAAACCTTTGAAATTCTTGTTGTTTCAATGATGATATTCCTAAAACGTTCAAGCCCTTGGTAATGAAGATTAATTAACCCTTAACAAAGGTGATGTGACTGAGGCAGACAAGGAGGCAAGGATAAGCACAGTCAATTTTTGACATCAGTGAACCTTCCTGCTGAAAGATTACCACCATGAACGGTACTTTCCTCTACTGTATATGGAACAAAAAAATAAAATATAAATATAAATTTCATCCAAAACCAATTTTCACTGATTTCAAAATGGATTGTGATTACACATGAAAACCTTGTTGGTGGAATAATACCTCCCACACATGTAATACTAGGCAGACCCTCCCCTTTAGGGCCTGGAGGGCTGGCCAAGGAGGCACAATGATGGTTGCATTCTTAGCCAAGCCTGTATGATACACATCCTCAATTATGAGGTTATCTTCAAATATACTGAACAATTTTTCAGATCTACATTTAGCAATAATGTCATTTTAGTATGTTCTACTTCAAAAATTAATAAATTCTAAGCTGCTTTTTTAGTGGCTTTAAAACTATACATAATTTGATGATAATTCTATTTGAAAATCATAAATTACATAAATAATTAAAGTACATGTCAGAGTGCTCCTGCTTTTCTCTAAGCTGTCCACCTCTCACAACTGCTGGTGCTGTGCACCACTCTAGGGATGTTGGTCAACTGTGGAGAGCCTGGCTTGGGCACCAATGCCCTCTTACTATATACATGGATTTATAATTTTTTGTCCAAAATAATTTACTTTACAATAAGTATACAACTGGGAAAATGACATAGGCAAGTGAAGTCTCACTTCATAAAAAGGAAGTTATTGACAACAGATTGCTGAACTAAAGTTTGATTCCATCACAATCACTGGGCTGTGACTCCTCTGTTAAGTTCCTCTGTGAGGATGGTATTGCGCAGGGTTGGCAAGTGTGGGCTGTCACAGGGAGGACGAAGTCGGCGTATGTATGAGTCCCCCGGGCGTGGGGATGTGGGGCCTCTCCTCCAATTTGTCGTACTCCAAGTGGAACTCTTTCGGAACCTTCCGCCAATTCTGGGAAATAAAAGAAATTTATGACATGACTTAATCTGTAGAGATTTTTTTATCATCAAACTTGATTTTCTTCTTGGATAGGATGAGGGGTTAAGTCTTGAGAAGGAGAAAACATGTGCAGTCCGAGGATCCCAAATTAAAGAGTCACAGAGGCATGCATGCATCTAAGCACAAAGACCCACACAAAAAATAGATTGGCTTTGATGACGTCACTCACTAACAATATACAGTATTTCACATCCTACTGGAGTCCTGGAGATAAGGCAGCATTAAGTCCAAGTAGGGTACACCTCTGGTTCTCCCTTAACCCTTTCATTGCTAAATGGTCGCAGTGAGCATTAGCGTACCTTGCCGGTGGTGCTAAATGCTCACTGCGAGCTCCAGTCGCACTCAAGTTTCCCACATATGAGTGTTCCAACACTATTTCTCACCCCACAGCATTGCCAATTCAATGGGTTTTCCACGAAATTTGGTGGAAAATCATGTCAGCCTAGCGCGGAACAGAAAATCTACGGACGAGCAACTGGTGGATATCGTTGTCCAATACAGTGGCATTTTTGCATAGCTTCACCTATCACTTGACTGATATTTTGACCAAATAGTTGTAAATTTTGCAGTTGGCAATACTGCCCTGCCAGCACCCTGTCATCAAGAGATCTACTTAGTAGTTGCTTTACGGCCGACTGTTGTGCGTGCATAAATGTACGTCTTCACAGGCAACACCCCCTGAATGTGCCTGTACATTCACAGGAGAGACTTACATTACCGAATCCTATAGATGTTGGCCTCCTCTTTCCAATGGTGTTTTTGTTTATAGCTGTGATGAATAGTTTTTGAGATACAGGGGTTAAAAGAGCGAGCACTAGCGTCACTTGCTGGTGGTGCTAAAAGCTCGCTGCGAGCGCCAGTCGCACTCACAGCAAAAAACACCTCCAGAATGTGCCTGTATGTTTACAGGAGAGGTTTACATAACTGAATCTTATAGATCTTGGCCTCCTCTTTCCAATGGTGTTTTTGTTTATAGCTGTGATGAATAGTTTCTGAGATACAGCAGTTAAAAGAGATCCCCTTCCCCCGCTGGGGATAGTCTCATTGCGAGTGCTTAGCAAGGAAAGGGTTAAATATATTCCTTCAGCTGCAGCCAAATATCCTTAACCTATCAGATCTACTTTTCTTTCATATTAAAGTTGCTCGCAGGAGGTTGTCTTATAGGGTGCCTCAGTCTGTTATCCACCAACACAACTGATGTTAATTTTTCTCATATCTTTAGTCTCCTCCATTCTGTGTGCTTCAGCATTGTTTCCTCTATTCACCTGACTCATGACTCAGAGACCACACCACCACACTGCAGCCAGCAATGATGAATGCTGTCAGTTATAGTTGATTTTGAGTTTCAAATTCTTAATACTGTTGCAGAAAGTTTTGTTGATGCAATAGTTCGCTGATTATAATTTTATACAGCCTTAGTGCTGCCACTACCAAGAAAAGTAGTAAGCTTCAAAAATACATTATATTAGTAATAATAATAATAATAATAATAATAATAATAATAATAATAATAATAATAATAACATTATTATTATTATGTAATTTTAAAGTCTGCTACTTTTCTTGCTAGAGGGCAGTGCCAGGACTGCCTATAATCAGCGACCTCAATAATTAACAAAACTGCTGTCTATGACACTTAAGTTTTAAACTCAAAATTGACTATAATTGACAGTATGTATCATTGCTGCCTGCATATTATTGATTTTGACAAGTGTTTCCTTTGTGTAGCCAATCATAAATTATCCACAAAATTGGACACTGTGTGACAGCGGGTTGCTAGAGCATGATAATGCATGCATGCTGCATGCATTATCGTGCTCTGGCAACCATAAATGTATTCAATTCATCACAGTTTTCAGTGCTTCAGTTACCTTTCTGCCTTGTGTTAGTCAGTATGCTCTTCTTAAATCAGGTAAAAGTATTAAATGGAAAATCTTTAATGTCAAACTAATTCTGCAATGGTTGAGTTATAGTGAATAAAACTACCATTTAAAATATATATTACTAACTTGGGCATCAAAATAGAAGTAAGTTCCCCGCTCATAGTTGGGACCCTTATCTACAGGGGCCATGCCAGGGGCTCTGGTTATCCAGACTCTCTCCTCCTTGTGGTACCTCCAGTCTCGGTTGTACCTGGAAAGAAAAAATAAACCTGATTAGCTTCATGGTAAGCATAAAATAACTTTTATACATCAGTTTTTACACAATTTCATAATTCAGTTTTAAGTTCAGAAGCTGTTTCCTTTTAAGGGATGATAGAGGCTTGATAGAGAGCCTTCACAGCTACCTCAGGTAAGTGCTGTGCTCACTGCAAACATTTCCTTCCTGTTGATACAATAATATCTCAGACTTATCTCCTCTAATTACCTATTATTGCATTTATGAGGGTAATGATACTCCACTCCCGCTCCGGTGCATTCAGTTGTTCCAGTGTAAAGTGTAAGACATGTCAGGTTACTATGAAAGTTTACTGATAGCGTTAGTACCATAGTAACTTTCTGTTGGTGCCACTTACTGCTGGCAAATGAAACTTACTGTAGTTTGTGGTGTATAACACACACTTTTTTTCACTCAAAAATGTGAAGTGGTGATGCCCAGGGGCTTAGCGCCTTCTGGCAGATGCCCAGACACTTGAGCTCGGTGAAGGTTTTGCTGCGGCAAGCTTGTCAGGGGCCAGACAACAAAATTTGGAGAACACTGGGGGGCCTGATGTCTTTATATGGTGGTAGACTCCATGTTTTTCCAGATTTTTTGGCTGTTGTCAGAGTTCTGGCTTGAAGACATTGGGGTAGGTGTTGCAGAGGTGAGCAAAGTGGTCTGTCACCTCGTCTACCTGTAGGGCAAACTTGGTGGGTGCGACGGCGATGGGAGTGGCGGTGAGGGAGGCTGCGTCCATCAGCCGACATCTGGAGTTGGTAGTGGGGTAGAAAATCTGCCGCAAGTAGGGGAAGGGTGACGTCTGCCACTATGAAACTCCATCCAAACGTGCGGCCGCTGATGCTGATATCAAGGTGCTGACGGCCGTACATTAGTTTAGGTGTGTTGTTGGCCACGGCGAGTTGGATGTTGGATGCTGGTAGATGGGGCTTCTTCTATTGTGCAGCTGGCAGGAGGGAACGGGCAGTGCCGGTGTCGACCTGGAAACGCACCCCCGTTACAGGATCGGAGAGGAAGAAGGCGTTAACACCTGTGGGGGCCGTCGTGATGCACGGTGGCCACCCTACTCGTTTTTAGGCCACAAGCATCCTGGTTGGCAGGTTCTTGCCTTGGGGCCAAATTTGGCGTGGTAATAGCAGAGCTGATCTGTGAACTTCTTGGTTCCCTGCTGTTTTGATCGTGGCCAAAGGTGTGGTACTGTTGCGCTGGTGCTTGTTGGGCTCGCTGTGGTAGGCGGTGTGCTGCTGTGATGTCGACCTCGTCATCCCGGAATAATAGTGGGGGTGTCGGAAGGCATGGCGTTGATGCGGCGGGTTGAAGCCGTGAGTGCGTCGATTAAGCGGTCTGCTTGTTGTTGCAGGTCATCCTCGTCGACTTCCTCCGCGTTGGGAATGGCAGCACAGATGGATTTGGGGAGGCGGAGGAGCCACAGTGCCCAAAGAAGGTCTAGATGTCGAGCCATCACGTCAGTGGCTGGAGGGAGTCTTGCCAGTGCCCTCATCTTGAGGAGGGTGTCGGAAGGTTTCTGGTCGCCAAGGGATTGTTGTGAGAGCAGGAGGAGCTGTGACACTCGCGCTGCTGGGGAAGGCGTAAAACGGTGAAGTAGGTAGGTTTTCAGGTCGTCGTATTTGATGGCGGCGTCGCCCTTGGCTTCCAACCATTCCGAGATACGTGGAAAAAGTTTGTCTGGGAGAGCTGCTAAGACTTGGTCGGCTCGTGAGGTTGGGCTGCTCACTCTTTTGTGGCGGAATTGCACCTCTGCTCGCCGGAATCAGGTATGTGCATCAATCGTAGAGAAGGTCGGGAGCTTGACCCGTGCGACTGCAGCTGGGTGGGGGTCTGCAGGAGTGAAAGATGGAGAGTTGATGGAGGGCATGTCCATTGTGTCGAGAGGCAAGGGAGCAGCTTGCGTCACTCCAGGGTCAGCAATGTAGCGGTTGGTACTTCAGGCAGTCTAATTTCTTAGTTCAGGTAAGGTAAGAATAAAAGACTGTGGTGATCTGACAGCAACGGATTTATTAGTGAGAGACACGGCTATTTATAGGGCGCTACAGGATCAAGCACCAGTTCCACAGCCAGTCAGCTACCAATGTGGCTGCCACTCCGCTCCTCGTGAGTATTCACTGTCGGCCACCTTGGATCTAGCGCTTAGACCAACAACCAATCATCTGTCAGCGTGACTCCCATCCCACGCCTCGTGATTGGGTTTGTGGTGAAGGCCGCCACAGACTTGAAGATTTGAATCTTTGTCCACCTGCATAGATATTGACAACGCCATATACTCGTATTGAGGGAGTTCATAACACTGTGGGCCAGGCCAATCCATCAAATGACTTCCTGGTGAGACCACCATTGTTATGCACTATGCTACCAAGGTATGTGAAGCTTTTGGTGACTCCAACATCCTCACCAAATGTATTAACAGACCGAGCTGTTTCATCCAGCAAGCCTCCAAATCACTGGATGTCCTGATGACGAATCTTCAGAATTACGGTGGCTAGCGTTAACCCCGCCATAGAACTGTTTCATTATTTCTTTACCACCCACTACTATATTTCCTTCTTCTGTCCCCATTAGACAAAATTTGTAAGGCTGAGAATCATATAACTAAATGACGTGGATGGCATTAGCAAACTTGTGGCAATCCGAGTGTGAGGCAAACCATAGCATAGGAAAGAACCCGGCAGCATCAGGAAGATGAAATCAGTACAGGACCCCCCCCCGTACTTGACCATCCATTTCTTAACACTTCTTTCTTTCATAATACGCTCCCTGCCATTCTGACATTTCTTCAAATTGTGTGTCCGACTTATGCCTGGCCACCAGCTGGCTAGAAAGCCAACCAACATCTTCCGCTATTAGGCTTTTAGTAATGAACCAAGACTCCTTGTAAGGGTAATACATATCCACCTTTTTTAATGGTACTTACAGTTCAGCAGCAGCATGGATTTGTAACAAATCTCCAGCATTAGAGTAGAACATGTAGAACAATAGGTCTTCCCCATATCTGTCAAACTTGACTGGTGCTAGCTTCCCTCTGAAACAGTAAATATTTTCTTAAATATTTATGTGGAATTAAAGAAAACTATATAAATCTTATAGAAAATTTTTGACATGAAAGTAAGAAATTATAGGGAGCAGGCTTGGGCCGATCACCAGGCCACAGAAGAAAGCCTACTGGCGCTATAGGTTGGGGGAAAAAAAAAAAAAAAAAAAAAAAAAAAAAATCTACATATAGTTCCATAAGTTGTAAATGTAATTTTGATATAAAACGTGCAGGTATAAATTCTGTATAAAAATCATACTTGAAATAAAAAATGAAATAAAGGGACAAAATAATTCCAAAAATGCATCCTTGAGAAAGTGGCAAGAAAAAATGTAATTTATAAACAGCTCGCCATTAATAAAGATTTTTTTATTTTTATAATTCTAGTTATTTATGGTACGATGGAAAATATAAACATGGTGCAAAGTGAGGTTTCATGCCAGTTTGATGCCTCTGTCTCGTGGTGACTCGATGGTGTTCAAATTGGAGCATGACGACACACTTCTCTCCCAGCTACAAGCCTCCCAGTGTTTCCTCATTGTATACAGTCTGATGGCCCAACTAGCCAATCAAGTTAGGGGTCTAAACCAATCAGGAGCCACCACTGCATCAGTGATGATGTCAACAATCAGTTTTCTTACTTGCACACATGCCAGAAACATAAGGTATGCCCCATTTGATGTTCATGTCCTCGCCCACCTACATCAAACATGGCCCTGTTTATTGAGCTATTGCTTATAGCACCATGCATCAGCTTGTATACCTGAGTGGATTAGGATAACTGAACATGTAAGAAAGTGAGATTTCATTGTTGTCAGAGTTTTAGGAGGTACTTCTGTTATATTATGAATTATACATTAGAAGGCATAGCTTATCAGAAGCCTTAATTCTTAGTTTTTAATCCAACCTTGGTCTTGACCAAGGTTGGAGCAAGAAATACTTCAATGAAACATTTCAAAGACTTAAGTACCTGCTATGTAGGGATTGACAGGGTTAAGAATTTATTTCATGCTGGTCAATATGATCAAGATTGATAGTGAAATTATTTGGAGCAAGAAATACTTCAATGAAACATTTCAAAGACTTAAGTACCTGCTATGTAGGGATTGACAGGGTTAAGAATTTATTTCATGCTGGTCAATATGATCAAGATTGATAGTGAAATTATTTGGAGCAAGAAATACTTCAATGAAACATTTCAAAGACTTAAGTACCTGCTATGTAGGGATTGACAGGGTTAAGAATTTATTTCATGCTGGTCAATATGATCAGAGATGATAGTGAAATTATTTGGAAATCATTATGATCACTACAGCAATGAGATGAGAATACAGTAATACTGAAGGTAACTGATTATAATGGAAAGTCTAGGAAATAACAGTTCATGTGAATAAATATTTGAACTGGAAGATGGAAGGCCTTAGATTATTTAAAACATGGAGTGGGTGTGACAGCTATGATTTAAAGATTAATCTATAGCTAGACTTTTGAAAGGATTTGTATGTCTGTTATTAGTAGTGCTGTTGCTGATGCTACAACACATGGTATGTTCAGGGGGTCCAGTGCCCACATGGTTGTGCACCAGGCTTTAAGTATTTCAACTCTAGAGTTTGGAACCTCATCATGCTTACAATGGTGAAATGAAGTACTATTAACGCAAGAGGTTTCATAGACAAAACTGTCTGTAAACACTTGCAGATTCCCATGCCACAACTGACCTTATTTGCTGATTGGTGAGGTATTCTTGGGGTACATGGTAGTCAATGTCTTGTGGTCGGCAGGGAGTTTCAGCCCATGGCCCAGCAAAATTTGGGTAAAGGTTTTCAGGGGAGTTCAAGTTAAGCCCTAACGTAGTAAGATCTGAGCCTAATGCCAAGGAGACCAGGTTGTGGTCAGTTTCCGCTGCCCTGATAAACGTTAGGAGGCCCACCATGCCAAACTGATCAGTAACCATACCTCCGGGAATGTTGGTCACCTTACCTGCAGGACAAAGAAAATGGCGTGAGCATTAGTCCTATTTAGATTTTTATGTTAATGCTTGTGAATTAATAGTGACAACCAATGGCAATGTACATTCATCCAGGTGAAAAAATTGTAATAAAAATCCTCATACAAATCTTTGATGAAAATTTAAGAGAATACTGACTGAGAAAGGGTCTTACACTAACCATCAGGAGATGTCTGAATTCCTCTTTTTTGTGACTGATTCTTTTCTGCTGCTCTCAACACCAAATCTGAAGGAGTGTCAGTGCCAGACGTAGAGTTGGACTTCTTCTCGTTATTGGAGAAGCCATCATCTGAAAAAGGCGCGAAGACTTTCTTTCGGTTAAGGGATAGTAGCAGAGTGGCATGCTGTCTTTACCCAAGAGCCTCAAATTCATCATCTGGACCATTCTCTTAACCAGGTAGGAAGGGGAAACTAGAAGCAGTTAGTCAGAGAAGGAAAAGATCACACTAATATTCCCCTACATCATTTAACCTTTTAAAGATGTAAAGATTAAAGCTATTCATTAGGCATTTATGAAACACAACTGAAGAAATGTGGTCCTGGGAGGATGGAAGTGATGATTGAAAAGAGCTGTGGGAAGAATTAGAGGAGTGGTAAGGGCAAAAACAGAAAAAAGAAGTGGGCAAGAAAGGTGGGCACTATTCATTTCCCCATGAGTCTGGGCAGGAGTGGCTGGACATGGATGGTGTGGAGGGGAGATGGCATAGATGAAGTAAGATAGACACAGGTGACCCTTCCCCCCTTTATGAATTAAAAAAAAAACAGATGTGTTGAGAATAGATGATAATTTTGTAGATAATATTTGGGGATATCATTGAGGGAGAGTCAGCTAGTGAAATGGGTCAACAGAGCAGATGATTTTTGGAGACTTGTCAAGTTAGGGAATGAGTGTGCTGAGGTGTATCAGAGATGCTTATGCCATGGTCGCCCTCTAAGGGGGATGTTTCCCCTCGGCCTAAGGAGCGCCACTTACTTTTTCCAGTAGGGTTGGCCTGGGAGCCGGGTAACGCGGGGAAGTCTTCATTGCTCATGGTGAACTCTGAGGTTTCAGGGGTGGGTTGCTTCACCATGCCCACTGTTAGAAAAATATTAGCCAGGTCAAAACTGCTCAACTGGAAAAAGTTATCTTGATTTTAAAGATCATGTACCTCATCATATGAAGTATGGACATTATTTGAGATGACTACTGTACCCCAAAACATATACACCCAAACTATAAAAGATTAGTCTAGAAACATTATAAATGATATTTCTTAACTCCAATTTCATATACACTCTAACAGAGTTTCTATATATTTAAATATTTACTAACAATGCTCTGGCTAAAACAGCTGTGATGCTGGATACCATGATTTCAAGTTTTCTCCATTGCAGGATAGAGGATAAGCATATATTGTGCAACTAGAAAAGTGTCACTGTCCTCTAAATGTAAATTTTCTAAAAATCGCAACAAATAGTTTTCTGGAAATACAAATGCTTCTTATTACAATGTTGCTCATTTGATCAAAAAAATTTTTTTTTTTGTGGAAATCATCAGTTGTTTAATGCTAAGATATGAAAGTAAACTCAATCTGGAATTTCTCAGCTTTTCTTAAATCAAACAGAAGTCTGTCTTTTACACAAGGTTATAGTTTGAACAGTTTTCCATGTTGAAAGTGCTGGTACACAAGTACTCAACATAGTGCTGGGAGGTTTTAAAATCATGCTATTTAAAAAATGTTGTTTATGTTAATTTAGCTTCAGATCATCATATATGGCTGCATTAAGATTGCAAGGCTCTCAATATATTTTCTAGTTTTACTTTGGCATATTATAAATATGTGCGGTGCCTTCTCTGATGAGGTTAGATGGGCTTCTTTAATACCTACTCTTACTTCATTAATTATTTTTGGGGGGGAGGTGAGTGATATTTGACTCATTTATAGGAGATAAACAGTACAGAAATAGCACCTAAAAAAGGGACTTGACATATGCATGGGGTAATTAATGTTTTCCTGATGGCAAATCAATGAGCAACTTTACTCACCATATGGTTGTCTCCCAGCCATTGGGTTTGGTTGGGAATTGTCAGTGTTTCGCGAAGAGAGAGAGGGAAATTCCGATAGGTCTAGAGGGGGAGGAGCAGAATCACCCCCAAAATTGCTATGGAGCCCCATCATACTACTTCCTCCTCCACTTCCATACGGCCGACCCACAAAATTACTAATGCCTCGGTTTCTGCAAAAAGTAGTGTCATTAGCAATTAATATGGATTGTGGTTTATGTTGTAGTAAAAAAAGTATGGTGGGAAAAAAGATTAAAGTCTAATAATTAACCTGTAGTAAAAAATCTGATAACCTATGGAAGTATACATTTCCTGAACATCAGAATGACTATACTAGAAAGCATACAGCTATTGAAGAACTTGATTTGAGAAATGCACAAGTTTTATGAGTATAAGTGATGAATGGGAAATACAATCTATTTGCACTATATATATATATATATATATATATATATATATATATATATATATATATATATATATATATATATATATATATATATATATATATATATATATATATATATATATATATATATATATATATATATATATTAAAATCATTAAAAAAAAAAAAACCACCGACACAAAGAAATACTATTATTATCCATTTAAATGAGTTTTTCCAATATCTGTTCCAACCTTATTCAGGAGCTCAACTTCTTTGAAGTTTTCTGTGGTTATGATGAAGCGTTACTTCATATTGTTTACCACTATGTTTACAAGTAGATAATAAAGTCTTATCCTTACCCAAGACCTTGCATATGCCTGAGCATTTCATTGACAACAGCCCGCTGCTGCGTTGCCGCTGCCGTTGCTTGAATGCTGTTCGCCATAAATAATGAGTTGGTGTTGTGTGTTGCTGCCACTGCTGATGACAGCGCTGCTAAGCTGTGTCCACCTGAGCTGCCGCCACCACTGCTTACCAGGTTCCCAACACTTGGGCCACTCACAATGCCGCGACTCTCGATGCTTCTAGCAACAGTGCCGCCTAAACTCCCCATACTACCTGTTGATGGATAAATTCATTGAACAAGTCATTTACAAAACCAGCATGCTGTTACAACTACTGCAGATCTTCATCCTTTGGAGACTTGAGTTTAATAAGTATAGTTAGTAGGATGGCTGGATGGGGTTTAAGAGATACGTATACTGGATATCAGGAAATGAGACATTTATGGGATCTTCAAGTAGAGCTAACAGCTTTCTTTATCTGGGTGTTTGGGAATTGGGACACTGCATGTAAACACAACTGTACCGTGATTGATGAAATGGCACATTCTGCCTCATTCATGATTAAGATTTAATTGCTGACAAGGAATATCAAAATGCTGAAAATACAGTTTTGATTGGGCAGATAAAGGCTTGCGCTTACACTAACCTAACGTTTCTCCTCCTCCAGGCCTCACACCACCACCACCAGCCCTTGGGTTTCCTGCTGCTTGAGATACCACTGTGGCGCCTCGCTCCACCAATGCCTGTAAGAAAATAATATGTGAATTCAAATGTTCAAGGCTAATGATTGAAAGACAATCTTTCCATTTAAGCATGACTAATCAGTCCTGAAGTTTATTAGAGCAAACATTTTCCATTATTCATGTCCAACTTACAGGGAGAAAATCATAATATCAGGCTTTTACTTAGTATGTATGTAGTATGAATGTGAAGTTTGAACAAAAGCAATGATTGATTTCAGAAGACAGTCATCATCTACCTGGCTTTATGAAGCACTATGACTACTACTCAAAGAGAATGCAGATATTTGGTGAATTTGTGTAATGGAATTCCTTTACACAGTTCAAATAATTACTAAGAGGTACCAAATCATATCCCTCTGAGAGAATTGCTGACATGGCAGTCATAAGTGAGGCTCTATGCTTTTCGTTTAGTGTACAAACTTTGTCTTGCAAGGGAGTGGTTTGCTGTTTCTCATCAGCTGTGATTTTACTGCAGTCTGTCATTCATAAAAAAAGTGAACAGCTACTGGTGTCCAAAAACTAACAGGTTACACTTGTTGGTACAAAGATCATGTCCCTTAGCCATATAAAGAAAGGATACTGTTTTTAACTTCATATGTATTTTATCCTTATCATTCTCAAAGGTAACCATAGCTGTCACAGTCATTCCTATCACCCTAGCTATGTCCATCAGTTGAACTGCTTCTCACAATCCCTTTAATTAATACAGCAAGGTTAGGTTCTAGTGTAAATGCTTTCCTTGCCATTTTTGGTGTGTTGGCATTCTTACTTGGATTTCTACCTTGCTTTGTCGGCATTATGGTGCACAACAATGTGCCACTACAAAATGCTTAAATATCAGAGATGAAAGGGTAGCTGAGTGTATGCAGGGATTGAAAGCAGATTAAGGGGGGTGGCACCTAACATTGGATGTCTGTGTATTGTAGAGTCTGATTCCATATATATATAAGGTAGAGAGGGGGTCAAATGCTTAAGCTGAGTGTGGTCTTGGTGCTTATATCTGTCACATTGGCCCTTGAACCTGTGGCGGGATGTAACCCATAACACCGGACACAAGGCCAGAGTAACATCCGGGTTACCACAGTTTACCTTACCCAGGTTTCCCCAAATACCCATTTACTGACCATTCCAAAAGGGAGGATGAACAGTTGGGTGGCCTACACCCTGACCGCCTGGGCCAGAAGGCAAATCTTGACCTACGGCTTTGTAGCTAAGTGTGCTAATCACTTCACCACAGGAATATATATATATATATATATATATATATATATATATATATATATATATATATATATATATATATATATATATATATATATATATATATATATATATATACCGTTAAAGTTAGCATTGTTATCAGAAGCATTGTAAATATTATTGTCAGTGAAGTATGCTGGTCTCATGTAAAATAATTTGTAAGTAAATCAAATCATTGGGCTGACTTTTGGTGCAAAAACTTGCTGCTGAATTACCCAGGTGCTGACGTTGGCCATGGCTGGGCTTGGCGGCCTCTGTCTCCCAGCGCGGGTTGTGGACCCCATTGCAGGTTCTAGAAAGGGTACATAAGTAGAGCGTTGGACATCCTAGCATGTCACTGACACAGGTGTCCATTTGTCAGCACTTAGATAAAACAACATCTATAGATTTTGCCCAAAGTTCAGAGAAGGTAATATTTTCATTTCATATTACTGTTCAGCATTTCACTGATAATATTTAGAATACTATGATATGCTTCTCAATATTCATTTGCTCAAATCCAGTTTCACAATATCAGCTCGTCCTCAGAGTGGGATAGATATTCATACACACCAACTAATGCACGAGTAAATGTACACTGGCGAGTTAGCACCAAAACACACATACACAACAAAAATATACCTGGCCTCATCAGTGGTGCAGCCAGCACTCAGTTGTGAACTCTGTGACCCTGGACAGACGGACGACTTGCCCAGTTCTATTCTTAAACATCAAATAGCAGTAACTTGGGTGAATATCCAGAATTAGATCCGTTTCAAAGTGGTGATGCAGGCCACCACTGAAACTGTTGGAAAGTTTTGTTTAGTCGGCACAACATCTGTGGTCATATGCCAGAGAGAGACAGAAGGGGAAGGAATTATAGGAAAAGGGAACAGACTCCAGGAGACGGGACACAACCCCCGATTAATATCTGGTACCCATTCACTGCTGGGTGGACAGTGGAGTAGGGTATCGGAAAAGCTGCCCAAAATTTTCCACTCTGCCCGGGAATCGAACCCAGTGATAGCTTACAGTTTTCGTGGCAATAGGATAGGTTTCTTAGCTGTGATCAGTTACTGTTTCAGCAGCGATACATAGGTAAGAATGCATTTTATGACAAGACGTAGTAAGGCAGGGCACAGTTTCGGTGTCGGGGGCTTCGTGGTGCAGTGGGCCGAGTGTGCTAACCACTGCACCACGAAGCCCCCGACACCGAAACTGTGCCCTGCCTTACTACGTCTTGTCATAAAATGCATTCTAATCTATGTATCGCTGCTGAAACAGTAACTGATCACAGCTAAGAAACCTATCCTATTGCCACGAGAAATGTTGGACGGAAACTGTTAGCGGTGATGAACATAAAATTAACCCTTAAGGGTCGGGCTAGAGGACTATTGTCGTCCTCGCAGCGCGTGGGCGGTGTTGATAGATTTTGAAAAATAGGTGTCTTTCATCAATGCCCCGTGTGGCAATTTCAAAAGAAAACATAATAATTTATACTGTTTTTTCATCGCCAATCCTTCCTCTCCACGATGAAATAAATTTGAATTGTCTAGGTTGCAGCACGGCAGAGATATAATGTTGGGAAGAGGTGCTATTTTTGGCCAAGTTGAGCGCGTCGGATGGCGGGAACTCCCGCCACCCGACGCTTTCTGCCCGAGCAGGAATTCCCGTCACCCGACCCACACGGGTTAAAATCTATTGCTTAAAAAAAATAAAAAAAAAAAAAAAAAAAAAAAAACAGGAGTCTGGTGTCATCATACATATACTGCATCTACAAGTGATGATAAGAAATATTCGACATTACTCCCCTCCACTTCAACAAACTTAAAACACCTGGTAGTGGGGAGGGCTATGAAGACCAGGGAAACCGTGGGGTAAAAGTAGGTATTGCAGTGATGCTGTCCACCTGAAATGAAGCGTTTCTGTGCTCTACTTATGGCGAAAATATATATTTTCTAAACAAATCCCCCGATGGCGGCGCTGTGGGACAGCGCCATTTAGATGGATGCCAATAAGCGAGGGGGGCGAAGGCCCCCCGTTAGAGGTTAGGTTATGTAAAGTTCGGTTGGGTTAGTTTAAATGTGCTCCCCCACCCAATAACCCTGATTTCCCACAGGTCCCCAAGATTATTAGGGGAAGGGGATTTAGGCCTTTTTCTTTACTTTGAAGTACTTGTGCCTTCATATTATGGTTGAGGGACATGTATTTTGTCCCTTAACTATAATATGGAGGCGTAATATCATATTTTGGAGGCGCGGAGTGACTCCATGATTACTAAAATAAATAAATACATGCTATTTTTTTATAGTATAGTGTTCCAACCCCTGCACTGGCCTTCTCAAGGTGAAAGAAATATTTGTGTTAATTAACTGTTTGATGAAGAACTGAAGTCGGGTGTGATTCTGTACAAATAGATAATGGTCTTCCACAATCCTAACCAAGAACTTCAGGGCATAACCATGAGTTTCAGGGTAAAATGCCACACAAATTGACCTTCTGAGCTGAGATCTTTTCAGGAAATTGGAAAATGACAAAAGGTGAAAGAAATCCTCGTGTTAGTTTGCAATTTCCCCTCAAAAACGACTGTCTGAACCCATAACCAAGAATTTCAGGGCATAACCAAGAATTTCACAGTAAAATGCCACATGAATTGACTTTCTGATTTCATTTAATTCATTTCATTTCTAGGGGACCCGCAGAGGGCCACTCTCGGGTGGCATGATATGCGGGAGTTGTGTGGGGGATTCAAGGGGCCAGGACAGGATTAGGATAAGGGTTAGGACCGTTAGGATGAGGAAAGGCATTTGGATATGGTAAAGGGCCAGGATTAGGTAGATAATGATTGATGATCCTATTCCTAAATGTGTCAAGAGTGGGACTATTAACTACATGAGATGGGAGATGATTCCACTCTTGGATGCTGCGGGGAAAGAATGAATATTTGAATATACTAGTGTTAGTCTGGTAAGTGTGGTATTTAAGGTTGTGACTGCCTCTAGTGGATCGTGTAGTTGTCGGGTGTAAACAAGTGTCTTTGTTTATGTCTACTAAATTGTTTGTGATTTTAAATAGCATTTGTTGTCTGTGTATTTGTTTTCAAGTTGCTAATGGATCTAGTTTTATATCTTGTTTAAGCAAAGTGACTGATGTAGTGTGTCTGTAATCACATCTGGCCCATCTTGCAGCTTTATTTTGTATGGCCTTTAATTTATTTATGTTATTATTAGTGTGTGGGTCCCAGACGGTGTCACAATATTCTATGTGTGGCCGAACGTGTCTTATATAAGGCAAGATCTCTGCAGGAAAATAGAAAATAAAAGCGCTGGTAAATCCCTGAGCTCCTCTCCTCCATGACCAGCTTACGAGGCTTTTCCGCAATCAAAAAGAAATGAATACATGCTGGTCTTTGTAATACAGTGTTTCAACCCCCTCACTGGCCCTCTCAAGGTGAAAGAAAAATCCTTGCTTCCAAGATCCACAGGACTTGGGTGTGATTCTATATAAGTTGTTAATGGCATTCCACAATCCTAACTGCAAATCTCAGGGCATAACCAAGAATTCTGAGGTAATATGCCACACAATTTGACCTTCCGAGGGGCGAGATCTTTGCAGGAAAATGGAAAATGACAAAAGGTGAAAGAAATTCTCGTGTTAGTTTGCAATTTCAAGAACCACAGAACTTGGGTGCGATTCTGTATAAAAAATTAATAGTCTTCCACAATCCTAACTAAGAACTTCAGGGCACAGCCAAGAGTTTCAGGGTAAAATGCTACACAATTTGACATTCTGAGGGGCAAGATCTTTGCAGGAAAATGACAAAAGGTGAAAAAAAATCCTCGTTACTCCACAAATTTCAAGAACCACAGGACTCGGGTGTGATTCTGTATAAATAGTTAATGGCCTTCCACGACCCCAACCATTAATCTCGGGGCATAACCAAGAATTCCGAGGTCAAATGCCGCACAATTTGACCTTCTGAGTGGTGAGATCTTTGCTGGAAAATGAAAAAAGGTGAAAGAAATCCTCGTGTTAGTTTGCAATTTCAAGAACCACAGGACTCGGGTGTGATTCTGTATAAATAGTTAAGGGCCTTCCACGACCCCAACCACTAATCTCAAGGCATAACCAAGAATTCCGAGGTCAAATGCCGCACAATTTGACCTTCTGAGGGGTGAGATCTTTGCAAGAAAATGGAAAACTATAAAATGCTGGTAAATCACTCCGCTTTCCGCCCCTCCGTGACCAACTTACGAGCCGCAGGTACCGGGGGGGGTCATGCTCTCTAGGGTCCATGGGCTAAGGGGTCAAGGGTCATGGGAAGGGGTTATTCACAGCTAGAAATGTTAACAGAATATGAATGGCTTACACTGACAGACAACCCGAGATCAACAAAGCCCCTGGTGCCCCCTGTGGCCGCCTAGTGAGGCTCCCCGCGCGCCACCTTCAAACTGGTGAGGTTGTAATGGCTTTTTTAGTTATTTTACAGGTTTTAGAGCATATTGGACTATTATGGCGAAATATTCTTCCATCCTTTGCCTATGGGTGCGGTATCTTCATTGGTTTAGTCTGTCCAGAGTGCAGAAGGGCTATTTCAAACGAGGGTAATGGTAGCTAGATCCTCAATTCAAACGGGTGAGGTTATGGCTGTTTAGGATTATTTTAAAGGTTCAAGAGCATATTGGATTATTATGGCGAAATATTCTTCCATCCTTTGCCTATGGGTGCGGTATCTTCATTGGTTTAGCCTGTCCAGAGTGCAGAAAGGCTATTTCAAACGAGGGTAATGGTAGCTAGATCCTCAATTCAAACGGGTGAGGTTATATGGCTGTTTAGGATTATTTGAAAGGTTCTAGAGCATATTAGATTATTATGGCGAAATATTCTTAAATTCTTTGGTTATGGGTGTGGTATCTTCATTGGTTTACCCTTTCCAGAATACGGAAGGGCTATTTCAAACGAGGGTGATGGTAGATCCTTCAAACTGGTGAGGTTGTAATGGCTTTTTAGGGTTATTTTACAGGTTCTAGAGCATATTGGGCTTAATATAGTAAAATATTATTATATTCTTTGCGGGTGTGGTATCTTCATGGGTTTAGCCTTTCCAGAGTGCGGAAGGGCTATTTCAAACGAGGTAATGATAGATCCTTAAAACTATTGAGGTTGTAATGACTTTTTAGGGTTATTTTGCAAGTTCTAGAGCATATTGGGCTTACTGCAGCTAAATATTATTCCATTCCTTGCTTATGGGTGCGGCATATTCATTGGTTTTTAGCCTTTCCAGAGTGCGGAAGGGCTATTTCAAACAAGGGTAAGGTAATGGTGGATCCTTCAAACTGGTGAGGTGGTAATGGATTTTTTAGGTTTATTTTACAGTTTCTAAAGCATTTTGGGCTTACCGTAGCTAAATATTATTCCATTCTTTGATTATGGGTGTGGTATCTTCATTGGTTTAGCCTGTAGCGGCAGCCTAGGCCGCTACAGCGAAAACCAAACATTTCTGTTTGTGTGTTTTCGAGGCAGCATACGTTGTAGCTGGTACAACGCCGTTTGGGTCCGCTAAGGCCGCCTTTGTAGGTTAATAGAAACAACTATTAACTAGTGGTGACTCCATTGACAAACAAGTTTATTTTTGAGAATATACATGTTTTTGAGATAGGCGAATTAGTTTGCACTGGAGTTGACATACAATATTATTTACAATTATGATGTACAGGTGCTCGTATGTGTTTGAATAACTTTATTATAATATTGGTGATTATGTGGTAAAGGTATTTATGATGTAGTGACCCATAGCGATAGAAGGAAATATTTTGGAAGTGTTGATGTATGGAAATAGAATAGTGTATGATGAGTTGGAGAAGAGAAAGAGAACGTGGTGAGTCAAAGGGTAGACTAAAGAAATAAAGGTGAAGAAAACGGGAAGATTTAGAGGGTCACTACATAACTCCCCCCCTAGTGACGAGGTAGGAGGAACGTTACGTGTTTTTGTCTGTGGCACTGGAGTTTGTCTGCAATCACTGGAGTGGGGGACACTGACACGGTGTTGGTGCGTGGAGGATCCGGCCGCAGGAGGTACGCGGGCTTGACCCGGTCGATGGCGATGACATCGGATTTGCCGTGGCGGTCGATTGTGATGTTCTTCCGCGTCCTCCTGGTGACAGCGAACGGGCCATCATATGGCTGTTGTAGGGGCTTCTTTACGGCGTCCACCCGTACGAACACGTGTGTGCAGGTGTCGAGGTCCTGGCTCACGAACGTCTTGGAGGGTGATGTACGTGGCGGCACTGGTTGGAGTCTCTGCATGGCGTTCTTGAGGTTCCTGGCGTAGTCCTGTATGTCACAGGGAGGGCCAGGAGTGGGCGAGAGAACCTCTCCTGGAAGGCGGAGAGTGGTGCCGTACAGGAGCTCTGCAGAGGAGTGGCCAAAGTCTTCTTTGAGGGACGTCCGTATGCCGAGGAGGGCTAGAGGCAGAGTCGTAGTCCAGTCGCTGCGGTCCTGAACTGTTGCTGCCAGCGAGGCCTTGAGTTGGCGGTGGAAGCGCTCGACAAGGCCATTCGACTGAGGATGGTAGCTGGCGGTTCTGATCCGCTTAATCCCCAGGATGGACATGACCTTGTCCCAAAGGCTCGACTCGAACTGGCTTCCACGGTCGGATGTGAGGCTGAGAGGCGTACCGAAGCGCGACACCCAGGTGTTGACGAAGGCTCTGGCGATGGTGTCCGTTGTTATGTCTTCGACCGGGACAGCTTCGGGCCAGCGTGTGAATCTGTCAACGCAGGTGAGGAGGTACTTGTAGCCGTTGGAGTGTGGGAGTGGGCCGACGAGGTCGACGTGGACGTGTTCGAGTCTGGAGGATCGGGGCGTGAACGCTGCTGGAGGCGAGACGGTGTGGCGCGTCACCTTGGAAGCCTGGCACTGGACGCAGGTGCGGGTCCAGTCTCTGACGTCCTTGTTGATCCCCGTCCATATGAAGCGCGAGGACATCATGCGTTGTGACGCTCGTATCCCGGGGTGAGAGAGGTCGTGCAGCTGGCGGAAGAGAGGATACCGGTGGTTCTTCGGTAGGTAGGGCCGGATGGTGGCGGTAGATGAGTCAGCGTAGAGGTGCACGTTGGTCCCGGGGAACTCGACTCGCCTCATCGACAAAGCGGGGTTATCCCTCAATTGCTGCAGCTCGGCGTCGTCGACTTGGTCTGCAGCAATGGCGGCATAATCGATGAGGGAGGAGGATGTTGCAGAGATGTTACGGGAGAGAGCGTCGGCGGGGATGTTGTCTTCGCCTCTGACGTACCGGATGTCTGTCGTGAACTGAGAGATGAAGTCGATGTGGCGCAGCTGCCTGGGAGAGTAGGTGGACTTGTTGTTGATGAAGGTTGTGGCAAGAGGCTTGTGGTCGGTGTATATGTGAAATTCCCGACCTTCGACGAAGTATCTGAAGCGCTTGACAGCCTTGTAGATGGCGAGAAGTTCTCTGTCGAAGGCGCTGTACTTCTTCTCAGCGTTGTTGAGTTTCTGTGAGAAGAATGCAATGGGGCTCCAGGCTCCGTTTACGTGCTGCTGCAAGACTCCACCAACGCCGGTGTCTGAGGCATCCGTGGAGATTGAAGTAGTGGCGTCTGGAGTAGGGAAACTGAGTGTGGTAACAGCCTTCAGTGCCTCCTTGGCTTTGAGAAAGGCGTCGTCAGCTTCGGGAGTCCAGGCGAGTGTGACGGACTGGCCTCTCTTGCAGGGCTTGATCATGGAGTAGAGTGGCTGGAAGATGAGCGCGCAGTGTGGAATGAAGCGGTTGTAGTAGTTGATCATCCCGAGGAACTGCTTGAGCTGGCGCTGAGTTGTCGGCTTCGGGAACTGTTGAATGGCGTCGCAGCGGGAAGAGATGGGAGTGATGCCTGAAGGAGAGACGGTGTGGCCGAGGAAGTCGACGGAGGTAACACCAAACTCTGACTTGTCAAGGCTTATCTGGATGCCGTAGTCCTGGAGACGGGCGAAAACTTGCTCTAGGTGTCGGCGGTGTGTGTCAGCGTCAGGACTGGCGATGAGGACGTCGTCGATGTAGGCGAAGCAGAAAGTCAGTCCTCGCAGCACTTCGTCCATGAACCTCTGAAAGGTTTGTGCAGAGTTCTTGAGTCCAAAGGGCATCCGTACGTACTCGTACAAGCCGAAAGGTGTAACGATGGCTGTCTTCGGGATGTCTGCTGGGTTGACTGGGATCTGGTGGAAGGCTTTGATGAGGTCGATCCTGGAGAAGATGGTGGAGCCAGCAAGCTGTGAGGAGAACTCCTGAATATTTGGCACCGGATAGCGATCCATGACGGTGCGCGAGTTGAGGGCTCTGTAGTCGCCGCATGGGCGTATGTCACCGTTCTTCTTGGGCACGACGTGGAGGGCAGACGACCAGTTGCTTGAGCTGGGGCGGATAACACCTTGGCGCATCAGCGACTCGAACTCGGCCTTGGCTTGTTGGTAGCGTTCTGGAGCTAAGCGGCGAGCCTTGGCGTATGCTGGTGGTCCGGTCGTCTCGATGTGGTGCGTGACGTGGTGCTTCACAGGCTTGTTCGCTGTGTGTGGCTGCGTCAGCGTCGGGAAGGACTTGAGGAGAGACGCGAACCGGTTGCCTGCGCTGATGGTGGAGATGTGGGTGCTTTCGCCTGCTGCTGCTCTGGTCCTGGTTGAGATGGATGTCAGTGGATCCAGGAGCTTGCGACTTTTGAGGTCGATTAGGAGATTGTAGTGAGACAGGAAATCGGCGCCCAGGATAGGTTGGGAAACTGTTGCCACGTAGAAGGTCCACTCGAACGACCTGCGAAGGTTGAGGTTGAGCTGGAGCGTCTGTTTCTTGAAAACAGGGATCCCCGTGCCGTTAGCAGCGTAGAGGCGAGCGATGGTCGGTAAGGACCTCTGGCTTGGTGTGGCGGGGAGGACGCTGACCTCGGCTCCAGTGTCGATGAGGAAGTTGGTGCGGGAGAGTGGGTCGAAGATGTGGAACAGCTTCGAGATGTGTTGGCGGACGCTGTGAGCTGTTAGTCCACGCCCGGGCTGTTGTGACGAACCCTGGAAGCCGCAGGGAGATGTGCACTGCCTGGCATCCTTGCCGAACCTCCTGTGGTAGTAGCAGACGCCGGAGCTATGTGAGGGGCTACTACTGGAGGTGGAGTGGCGGCGGGGTAACGAGGAGTGGTGGTGCGGTGACGAGGAGTGGTGGTGTGGTGACGAGGAGTGGCTGCGTTGGCTCCTGATGTCCTCCCTGAGCGTGTTGACCTCTGTCCGTAGCTTATTGATAAGAGCCGTGAGCTGGTGGATCAGACTGTCGCTGGTGACGGTGGGGGCATGGAGGCTGGCCACGCCCTGCGCAGCGTCGTCGTCAGACACCGTGGAGGGGCACGTTAGGGCAGGGTTGGTGTCGGTTGTGGAGGCCATGACCGCGTGTAGAGGCGCTGGCAGTGTAGCCAGGGGCCGCGGCGGCTGGAGGCCGAGAGTCGCGTCAGGCATCCCGGAGGTGTAACGGAGCACAGCTGCACTAAGCGGTAAACTGCGTCGGGGAAGCACTGACTACCGACGGGGAGCACTGCCGGGAGGGGCGTCACTACACACACACACTCACTCACTTATGGCTTGTTACATGCCATGGGTGTCACTGCACAATCACGCACTCGCTCGCTGTTTGAAACAGGGATGGTGGGTAGGGGCGGAACGGCACTAGTGTTGTTGTCGGGGCGTCACTGCACATGCATGCACACATGGCACGTCACTGAGCACTGCTGGGTGTAGGGGCAACGCTGCACTCGATGTCCGCGGAGTAGGTAGAGGCGTTGATGGTAGTCGGGGGCCACTACGGCGGGAGTGCCGCCTCAGGAACACCAACGGTAGTGTCGATGCTGCGGGAGTAGAAAGGCGCCGACGGGGGAAGCCGGAGACCGCAACGGCAGAAGGCTGGTGTGCTGGGCTGGCGAAGGAGGGAGACAGCCGTGGGAGGTGTGTGTGTGGCGGGTAGAGGCCGATGCACGGAGGTGAGTTACCCGTAGGAGCGGGTGGCTGGGCTGGGTGGGGCGAGGTACAGCGGGGTGAGGGAGCCGTAGGGGCGGCGTCGGAATGGCTGGCTGGGCTGGGCAGGGTGTTGAGGTACCACGGCGAGTAAGGCGACACATGCGTGGGGGGTGGGCTGCCGGCTGAATCCTTGAGGGAGGCCGAGGCGAGGTGGCGCGGGCGAGGGCAGGAACTGGCCGGCGGCAGGAGAGGTCACGTTGGGAGGGCCGGAGGCGGAGCGCGACCTGCTGCGGGCCGGTGGATCCTCCGGGGGCGGGAGCTTGGGCCGCGACGGAGCGGACGAAGCATGGCCAGCAGCGACAGCAGCAAATACCCGAGGTGTACCTCGTAATTCAGGTCCGGAGGTCACCAATTGTAGCGGCAGCCTAGGCCGCTACAGCGAAAACCAAACATTTCTGTTTGTGTGTTTTCGAGGCAGCATACGTTGTAGCTGGTACAACGCCGTTTGGGTCCGCTAAGGCCGCCTTTGTAGGTTAATAGAAACAACTATTAACTAGTGGTGACTCCATTGACAAACAAGTTTATTTTTGAGAATATACATGTTTTTGAGATAGGCGAATTAGTTTGCACTGGAGTTGACATACAATATTATTTACAATTATGATGTACAGGTGCTCGTATGTGTTTGAATAACTTTATTATAATATTGGTGATTATGTGGTAAAGGTATTTATGATGTAGTGACCCATAGCGATAGAAGGAAATATTTTGGAAGTGTTGATGTATGGAAATAGAATAGTGTATGATGAGTTGGAGAAGAGAAAGAGAACGTGGTGAGTCAAAGGGTAGACTAAAGAAATAAAGGTGAAGAAAACGGGAAGATTTAGAGGGTCACTACAAGCCTTTCCAGAGTACGGAAGGGCAAACGAGGGTAATGGTAGAACAATGGGAAAGTACCTACAAATGGGGCAGCTTGGAATGGCTTTTTATGGTTATTTTGCAGGTTCTAGAGCATATTGGACTTACTATGGCTAAATATTATTCCATCCTTTTTTATTATGGTGTGTTATGTTTATTGGTTTAGCCTCTCCTAATTTCCAAACGAGGGTAATGATGGAATAATAGGAAAGTGTAAGGTTTTAGAATTATCAGATTGCTTGTTTTCCAGTCTTGATGTAACTTGTTGTATGGGGATGATTCTTAGTTTTTATTGGTCTTCATGCCTTCTTTTGAAACTATTAATTGCCGTAAGTGGGGAGACGCGGCAATAAAGGGGTAATGTCGTAACTGTCAACTGAGAGGCAGACAGTTCGGATCTCTCCCCGAAGCAATGTTGGTGGCTTGGGTGTTGTGGACGTGACGGTGAATTTCGCAATCCAACACAGTGCCTCTGTAATCGCATGAACCAATTACAGTCCCCTACAATCCATAGAGGTTAGGTTTTCGATGCAACACCAGATACACAAGAGATTTCCCGCATGGTTTTTCCGGTTTTTCCCGTGGTCCAGTGGTGGAGTCTCCGCCTTGCGCTCCGGCGGGGTGCTGCGGAGCGTATAGGTTCGAGTCCTCACCGGTGCCATTGGGAGTGGAAAGGTTGGGCTCTTTCCGACACCCCCAGCCCCGTTGTTGGGCATCCGCCACTTGAAAGAATTGGGCATCTCTCTACCCGCCGTCTGGGTGGTTGCGCGGCATGCACCGCCTTCCTCCCTTGGGGTATATCCCCAACGGAAAAAAAAACTTCACCTTTACATTCTGATTCTAACTAAAAGAAAGAAAGGGAAAGACCACAACCAGTCACATGGGAATTTTGATGAAGGAATCAAGTGTCTTTATCTCCACATTTATTTTGCAATATGGAGTCTGGTGTTATGTTTGACAATAAAATCCGTACGTCCTCCTCACAGGGAATATCACCAATAAGCCAAGATAGACTTTGTGTTTTCATTGTTACATTTATGTCGTTTAGCCGAGACAAGACGTGAAGAAAAAGGATGATCCTTTGTTTTTCAGACTCCCACATGGCAGGTGATGCTTAGCATCTGTGTAGTGCGGCGACCAGGCCTGATAAGGGAGCCTCCCATAACCTACTTGCGAGCGGGGTATCTCTTTGGCCGACACGGTAAGGAGTGGCTCTCCCGTCACGCTGGTCGCGGGTTCAATCCCACCGCTGCCACCAGTGAGTGAAACGCCGAGGTTTACTCCTTTTCTCTTTCTCTGCGTGTATCGAAACACACGAGAAATTAATCAAGACAAGGAGAGGGTATTCGCCGGCTGCATGGGATTGAACCTGCGACCAGCGTGACGGGAGAGCCACTCCTTACCGAGTCAGCCAAAGAGGTTACCTTGCTCACCAAGTGGGTTATGGGAGGCTCCCAGACCTATTCGCCGCACTACATCTGTACCTTAGCTACTTCACATCCGATGTGAAACGTCATTCAGCGGGGGGAAAAGTGTATTCCTGCCCTCCCGCGTGATAATGGAAACCCAGAGGTCTGTGAGGACTCCTGCAGTGCGGGGCGAGTGCGGGCGTACAGTGTAAAATGTTGCGGGTGCGGGGTGGGCGCGGGCGTACAGTGTAGGGCTGTAGGCTATAATCTGTTGTGAGTGACAGCTAGGCGGGTGCGGGCTAGACTCCAACAGGTGTGGGTGAGGGATGGTGCGGGTGTAGCTTGTCATCGGCATTAAAGTGGACAGAACAATTCGCTTTGGAAATATCATTAATGGACAAATCGAAGAGAGAGGGTGATAGAACACCACTGTGAAACATCACTGCTTAAAGATTTAGAAGTAGGCAGTGAGTCTACAACAGCAAAAATAAATTAGCCAAAAAGGAAACTGGAGATGAAAATTCTGGGGAAAGGATAAAATCTGGGGAGGGTAGTTTAAAGATCAAAGACTGGTGTATTGTAGATAAGGGAGGTTACTGAATTTTTTGTTTGCAGAGGATAGAGGGAAGTATGGGTGATAGAAATGATTTGCTAGTGTGCATGTTGATTTGGCATTTTGATGAGAGCGTGCGTGTATATGTGTGTGTGTGTGTGTGTGTGTGTGTGTGTGTGTGTGTGTGTGTGCGTTCGCGTAAAATTCATCACGGTCTGATTATATGCTGGACTCGTGATCACCAGCAAGTGCCCTCCCTGAGAGAGCTTTGTAGCTTGTAATCGATCTATGGGTATTGTTGGGGCCTCACGCACCGCACTCCCACACGCCGCACATCCCCATCTCTCGAGCAGTAACTGCTCTTTGTCAGAGGAAAAATCTTTCGGATCGAGCGAGGATCGAACATCAGCTTGCCAGGCTTCAGCCTGTGTGTGTGTGTGTGTGTGTGTGTGTGTGTGTGTGTGTGTGTGTAGCTTTTTTTTATTTTTTATCGTGAGGCAGTTCAATGACAATGAGGTATAGGATTTTGTTAATAGATAATTGTTTGTAATTTCATACATAACTTTGGCGTCCATCTGTATTCAGGAGAGTTTGTTCATATATATTTATTTATTTACTTATTATGATATATGAAGGTTTCTCTGGTGTAATAGCACAGTTCTTTATTATGAACTTGATTGCCGCTGCGTTGCTGTGATACATGGCATTATTGCCTGTGTGCATGGGTTCCAGTCAGCTGCACATGCAGTAAATAATTATGCAAGTGTTGGGCGAGCCGAGGCACTGGCCACTGAAAGAAACGTGTTCGATATCACGTGTACACATCAGGTCCGCACAGGAAATCCAGTATTTTTTTGTATGCCGTATGGTGTCTGTGTGTATACGTACTGAATAACAGTTAGTGTTAAATGTCACGCCAGGATATTTGTGTCATTATGATTAACAAATGGGGTTTTGGAGTAGAAGCAAAGGGCGAGTGGCTCATTTTGCCCCAGTATTATGTTTTTCATTACATTCAGCGCATAAATTGGTTCCGCCAAACTAAAGCTTCATGCACATAAATCAGGAATCGAATTTGTAACCTAAGGAGTGTTTCAGGAAAAAAATCCTATGCTCTTATTTATTCTAATTGAATTAGAATCACCAAAGTCTTTTGACTTGCTGAGTCACGAGGGATGACATTTAGGAGATGACCAATTCTTTATAGATTCGGCCTCTCCTCGGAGGCTCCAGACAAGGGTGCGGGGTATCTCTACAGAAGTAAGCGGGAGAGAGCACTCTCTCAGGAGATAGTTGCCAACGGACCGGCTACCGCAGCCGTTTGTTGGCGAGCATCTGGCGTGTCGCTGTGACGAATAAGCGCTTCGTAATGAAAGTGCAAGCAAGTACAGCAGATGAGTGTCCGAAGAAATAACTATATATTATTCCAAAGTAGGTAAAGTAACATTAATGTGATGAATATTTTGACACATGATGACTTGAGATTGTCTGCAATAATGTATATATATGTTGCCTCACTATCCACTTTTGTGAGTCGATATTGAAAATCACGGTTATTAATCAGTGTCACACTTTACATTGACTTACTTCCTCCGTTTTGTGTGTGTCTGTAGTTTCCTACACACACACACACACACACACACACACACACACACACGCACACACACACACAATCATGTCGAGCTGTTGAGAGTTTTGTAAAGGTCTGGGAAACAAGAGTGTGTGAGCATAACAACTACTCGTATAAATCTAATAAAGGGTCCTTTGAGTACACACACACACACACACACACACACACACACACACACACACACACACACACACACACACACACACACACTATTACAGACTTTAACAAGTGTAGTAATAAAACTTCAAGGAGAGCCTATTCGATTAAGATGAACGGATCATTTGGGAAAATTCAACTTCCTTTCAAATCAGCAGTTTGGTTTTGGGTCATGCAAAATCGTGTGGCGCATTTCAATTTTGTTTTTAAAGCCGAGTGACAAACATGGAGCAGGAAAAAGATGGTCTTTGATTAGAAATGCCACAGCATATCATTTAAGAAAATGGAAAATCTTGGAGGAGTGACTGGACAGTTGCATGAAGTTGGATGAGTCGTTATAACTAATTGGGAGATGAGAACAGTAATGTGAGGATGATATTCTGGATGGCGTGAGGTGTTTAGAAGGGTGCCACAGGGCTCGGTACTGACACCAGCTATGTTTGATGTTTTCAACTTCAACAACTTACTATAATAAGCCGCAATATTGTTAATGAATAGCAAAACCATGCAAACAGGCGGTTTGCTGCTACCGAAAGATATAAATTAATGATATCAATGGAGTTTGAAGTGGAAAATGGAATTGTCCCCCAAAATGCGATGTTATAAAAATGGTCAAGGAAGTGTGAAGGCCGGTAGAAACCTGCAGTATGTGAGGAGAAATACTGAATAAATCTAATAAAAAGAAGGATTTAGGAGTCCTTATCAATGAAAAGCTAGAGTCCAGTGACTATTTAACGAAATTATAAAGAAAGATCGTTTTAGGTGGGCAAATATACAAGTATGATTTAAGTACCCAGGAAAGGACGTCATTAGAATCTTAATCACACAGTTCCTCTGATCATCCCTTGAGAATGCTGCAGATGTGTGTAATCTCCAACTTGTCAGACATGTGAGGGAAAAGTAGGCATTGACAGAAGTATAGCGGGGTGGGTGCTGGATGTGAGGGAAATGGATTACGAGGCGAGACCAAAGAATCTTGGCTACCCACACAAGAGGAAGACAGAAGTTATATGATTACTCTAAGTGAATCAAGGGATATGAATTTAGTGACAAAGAAGACCTTATAATTCAAACAACAGGAAGAACATGAGGACACGACGAGAAATCATTGAGTAATAGTATAAAAAGACATCACTAAGAATAGATTAATTGATAAATGGAATGAATTACGTGATAATATAGTGTGAGCACAAAGTTATGGTTTTAAAAATTAGATATGACAATTATATGGCTGAAGGGTCACTACGATTATTATCTCTCTCCTGAATACCACAGTTTATTAGTAAATGCAATTAGATATGCACACACACACACACACACACACACACACACACACACACACACACACACACACACACACACACACACACACAAGTTTAGTCTCAGCAACAAACGCAGGTATATCTCATCTTTTTCTACCATCACAAAAACCTAGCCTGAGTTCCCACCTTCTCCTTCCACCCTTCCTCCCCTTCCTCCTCCACTCCCCCCTCCTACTACTCCGCCTCGCTCACTCGCTCACTCTCCCTTTCGTTTCCTTTCTCCTATGCAACGAGTTCGAGATGCCGGTGGACCGATCACTTGGCATCCAGCGCGGCCAGCGGAGCATTGACCCCACCGCCGCCGGGTCTTGTAGGGGTCAACGAGGAAGATTCAACATTACGGGACAAAAATATGAGGTGCAGGAGGGGGGGAGGGAGGAGGAGGAGGAGGAGGAAGGGAGGTGAAAGTCAGCTACTGGGGTCGATGTCGCTCTCTGGCCTTCACTGACAATGTGTGGCTTTCTCTCCTTTCCATTTGTGCGTATGTGTGTGTGTGTGTGTGTGTGTGTGTGTGTGTGTGTGTGTGTGTGTGTGTGTGTTAGGCGGCAGTCAAGAATAAGCCTGATGTCATGTGCGTGGGCTTTGGTTGATCTGGATCTTCAAGGTTAGGGAGTTAGGTCTGTTGAAATTTTAATAGTTGAAAGTTTTGATAGGATCGTCCGGGCATGACCTTTTTTTATACTCTCTCTCTCTCTCTCTCTCTCGCTGAAGTATTATCTTTAATAAATGCGTGGCATGAAAATAAATAATACTAAAGGAAACATGACAAGCAGCGGCAGGAATGATGAGGAATGAACACGCCTCGCCCTCCATCCTGCCTACCGTGATGACCGTCGTATCTTTGCTGCAGATTTATGAAGAATGAAGCGCTGAAACATATTATACAGATTGCAAGTTTCGGTTGACTGATTATACAGTTTTCTTGAATCTGAAACTTGACCCGTGCAGTTACTTTTGGAGTTATGTTATCTTTATGGATGCTATGCAGATTGAAATATACGCATTCTGTTTCTTGCACTAATCAAGACTTGGGTTCAGGTTTTTAGTTCCCAGGGTGTGGAGCTGAAACTTGAAAATGATGGCGTCTGTGTTTACGGAGATACAGTAATGATGATAAAAATAGATAATAATAATAACAATAATGATAATGATGATGATACTACTACTACTACTACTACTACTACTACTACTACTACTACTACTACTACTACTACTACTACTACCACCACTACTACTACTACTACTACTACTACTACTAATGACAACAATAAAAATAATAAAATAATAATACTTGAAACAATCAAAACCATGACGTTGATAATTAGTTGGTTGTCAGCGCATGGGACGTGGAATAATTAGCAAGTGTCGGGGTCTGGCGCGGCGCTCCCCGGCTACGTAAAGGGCTCTGGGGCCTCGGCGTGCGCTGAGGCAAGTGGCGTCGGATGCAAGAGTCGTTTTCGTAGTAGTATTGATCGCGACGTGTGCT
>NC_066548.1:8593383-8638383 GCF_024679095.1 Eriocheir sinensis
GTCTGTATGTAAGTGAGTGTGCTGAGTCACACACACACATGGGCGGTGTGCGGGTCGGCGGTGCCAGTGACGTAAGCCAGAGGGTTCGCGGCCAGGTATTCCCCACCGGCGTTTGACACGGCGCGGGGCAATGTCTGCTTCCCCCTCTCACTCCAGCAGGTTTTACCTCGTTGGCCGTGTAAACGTTTGTCTCTGTCTCGTATTTCGTTGGCATCCCATTTAGAGGTGTCTGCCCCTGTGTGCTCATCCGGCTTTTTCCCCACATCGGTCAGTGACCATCGGGGAAGAGAAACGGCGGAAGAGAATGGAGTTTGGGTGGGATGAGCCAGGGAGAGGGGGAGGGAATGAAGGTGAGAGTGCACATGCGGGGCATGATATAATAGGGAGGAGTGATCACCACGCTTCAGTCACTACTTGGCTTCAGCACGCTGCTGGCAACGACAACCCACACAACCCGGCTCGCGACGCCCACTCCCGCACTCTAGCATTGCCGCCGAGACTGTCTCCCCACCGAGTGCATTTGTCTCCTCGCCGCTTGTCGCTCCGTTATCTCCAGCCCCCGCGAAGATGCAGCTCGTGTTGGCCTGTCTCGCTGCGGTGCTATCCCACGTGTCGGCCCAAAGTGGAAACTCTCTGTCAGGTGGGTGTGAACGATCAGGGTGTTGATGTCTGTCACTGAAATTGTATATCACGCAACACGCAATTGATATCAACAAAAAACACACTAATCCAACGTCGTAAAAGGTATAGCATATTTGCCTCGTGTCTTACGGTCATCCTTCGAGTGTGATTATACAATACAAACGTTTTCTGTTACATACATTTTATTGACAGTTTGTTAAGTATTGGTTTTACGACTAGTGCGTGAATATTACAACACGGATAGAGAGATGAGTACCTAGATAACCCTACGTTTGTATCCCACCCGTCACCCTCGCTTCCTTTCCCGTGTGTAGATGGCGGGGCCAGAGGGAAATGCATCGCGCCTTACGACGTGGGGATTTGCATTGGGCAGGAGGAGGCTTGGTACTACAACGAGGAGGAAGAAAGATGCATATTTTTCGTCTACTCTGGCTGCGGTGGGAATGCAAACAGGTGGGCTTCTGCTGCTCTCTTCGTTGCCAGCGCTGCACAGGTGTCACGAAAAGGTTGCAGCGGAGGTGGGGGGGACGCATGTAGCAGTGTTCACATGTGCTGTTTGATTAGATCCTAAGTTATGTGCTGGTAATTAAGTTTAGAGTGCAGCCGTTCAGTGTTTCGAATTTCGTTAATTTTAGCTGAGTATTTGCAGGTTGTAATGGGCCAACCTGTGAACCACTCACTGAATATTTATCCATTTTCGCTGCATTTATAGTTTTTTCCGGACTTTGCCGTCCATATTTTTAAAGTTCTTTACCAAGCTGAGTTAGTCAATGCCTGAAGTGTTGAGGAAATTTTCCACATGTGTCGCTTTATACACAATGAGTATTTGGAAATAGTATTCAATTTTCGAACTATATATTTATATATATATATATATATATATAGATATATATATATATATAGATATATATATATATATATATATATATATATATATATAGAGAGAGAGAGAGAGAGAGAGAGAGAGAGAGAGAGAGAGAGAGAGAGAGAGAGAGAGAGAGAGAGAGAGAGAGAGAGAGTGTGTGTGTGTGTGTGTGTGTAGCCACCACTACCCCCATTCACTCCCCTGAACCTCACGATCCGCCCCACCGCAGGTTCGGCAGCAAGCAGGAGTGTGAGGAGGCCTGCGTGGAGCACTACTGCCCGGAGATCGACTGTCCACCCTCTTGCAGGATCGCCACGGGGACCGACGGGTGTGAGGTCTGCGCCTGCACGCGAGGTAAGGAGGCCTGACTCAGGTTCTAATGGGTGTGACGTAGCTTGTTTTTAAGGAGTAGTCTAGTTATTGTGTGGACAGGTGACATGGAGGACATTAGTTGGTCTGTTTGTCATCGTGCGTGAAGGGAAGAAGGCAAGTTAGTGGTTGTATTGTTATTACTATTCTTATTGTTAGAGTTGGAGTTAGAGTTGTGTTGTATCTTATTTTGCTTGATAGATTTGATTGTTTAGTTATATATCAGTAAGTGTCGTGAATGCGATTAACGTCTTATAGTACTTGTAGAAGTTGTTATGTCTTATAGTACCTGCATGGTGATCCCTTCTCTCCTCCATTTTTTCTTCCTGGCAATCCGGAGACATCAGCCATTCACGGAAGACTGGATTTACTTCATGTGTGGTGACGAAATTATTCGAGCATGAAAAATCAAAATACAATGAAAGTTCCGCTTCCATTTTTAAAGCTGCAGTGGTATTTCAGTGTTCAATTTCACCGCGTAACTATTCATGCTTGTCCTGTAAACACCGCAAACCGTACACCTATACATACGCTGGAAGGTGTGTACACGGTGATGCACCAAGGTGATTCCATACTGTCTTGGGCCGCACATGGACGTGTTAGTAGCTGCAGCGTAATGCGGAGACGGACTCATTTTCCTGCATTGGGAATAAAAATTTTGTGGAGAGCAATCGAGCCGCCACAGCACGACTTCGCTTGAGTTTCGTTTACATCGGCAATTTCATTCACAACAGACGCCTCTGTGGGTATCTTTTAGCATACCATGGCTGTGTCGCGAGGCAGCGTCAGTTATACAGAGTAGCTACTGCTAAGGAAAGCGTGAGGTGAGCCGCTGCTGCAGCAAATCAAAATTTACATTGACTCTTCGTATAAATAAAATAAAATAAAAAGTCATAATTTAGTTCCTGTATGACGATTGTGAGCACCTGCCAACAAGGAAAAATCTTCACACGTACCTGTTGCCAATAGTAGTGTGTGTGTGTGTGGGGGGGGGGGGGGTTGTCCTACTTCAGACTTTCGCCAGGCACCCGGTAGGCTCTTGTGCTTGGCATGAGGTGGCGCCGTCTCATAACGAAGGCCAGGCTGCATGGTCTTTGCTTAATCCTTATATATCTTTAATGACGCAAGTTTATCTTTATATAATGTGTTAATAACTCCATAATAGTTCTATATCATACTGCAGTGTTACACTAGTAAGTACGAAACATCCCAGCTTCTTCGATCCACCAATGGCTGAGGTGCCTGGTCAGCTGATCAGCCGGGATCGTTGTGGCGGCGGCCATCGTGCGCGCGGAGTTCCTTGTATTTCGCGAACGTTGAGGATACGCTCTTATCTTTGCGTGCTGTCAGCCGTGAGCCGAATGGCTCTTTGGCGCGTCAGTCTCCCTGCTTCCGGCAGAGTACGTATGGTACGCACACCTCCTACGAGTACTCTATAGCGCATATAATGAGATGTGTGTACGATGTATGCATGCATGTATGTACGTATATGTACGTATGTATGTAAGTACATATATATATATATATATATATATATATATATATATATATATATATATATATATATATATATATATATATATATATATATATATATATATATATATATATATATATATAATAACGCGGTGCGAGAGAATGGAAAAGTTTGGAAAACCCGGAGCAGAATTTCTCCAGCGCTGACGAAGCCTAATTTACTCTGTGCCAAAATAAGGGTAAATCAATATGGGGATATATATATATATATATATATATATATATATATATATATATATATATATATATATATATATATATATATAGATAGATAGATAGATAGATAGATAGATAGATAGATAGATAGATAGATAGATAGATAGATAGATAGAGATAGATAGATAGAGAGAGAGAGAGAGAGAGAGAGAGAGAGAGAGAGAGAGAGAGAGAGAGAGAGAGAGAGAGAGAGAGAGAGAGAGAGAGAGAGAGAGAGAGAGATTGATATAGTGCTGAGTGTTTATCCAGAACCACGATGAGTGATTGAGCCGCTGAGACTTTCACATCTAGAAATTCCCACAGTGTTCCTTTAGTACGTGTGTGTGTGTGTGTGTGTGTGTGTGTGTGTGTGTGTATTATTCACCTTGGTCTGATCACGCGCTTGACTCGCGATCTCCTGACAGCACTCTCCCAGAATGAGCTTGGAACTCGGGTGATTGATATTTGGGTACGGCTGTAACCTCACACCCACACACCCAGGAGGCGGGACACAACCCCTGACACCCGGTACCCATGCACTGCTGGGTGATAGGGGCTACAGATTAAAGGAGTCTGCCTATCCGTCTCCACTCCACCAGGTATCGAATCCGGTACCTCTCGGTTGTGAGGCAAACGTTCTAACCACGCCAGTACGGAGCTTCATGTGTGTGTGTGTGTGTGTGTGTGTGTGTGTGTGTGTACGAGAGCCGATGATTAGAAAGTGAAGAGGTGACTGACCCTCGCGTTGCCTGGCGCCAACGAGGGCTGGCTGCACGGCCTTTACCTGCATGTATGTGTGTGTGTGTGTGTGTGTGTGTGTGTACGCGCGCGCGTGTGTATGCGTGTCCATAAATGGACACCCTCATTAAAGTCTTCCAATAGGACGTCGAGGTTAATGCCCTTACCTTTCCGTTCCCAGCGGGGCAGGTCAAGCAAGCCCCTGCGTCAGCGTGCGTACACCTTCCCCTCATCCTTTCTCACAGCCAGGCTGGCGCCGAGGGAAAGTCATTTTGGTTGGTTCATTGTCAGGGTGCCGGGCAGCGTCTCGGCGGCTTCATCCTCCGCTTCACCCTTCTTTACCTCTCTCTCCATAGCTCCTCCTCCTCCTCTCTATGTCTGCATTTACGGTTTCTAGACACCGTCACCGCCTTCGCCTGCTATCCCCCAACTCTCCCTCTTGTGTTGGACAGCAAGTCACTCTCGTGGATAGAAAATATTAGAGCCTCTCGCGTGTTTACTCTTTCGTTTTGTTCAAATGTGATCGAATCTGATCCGTCTGGACGCCGCTGCGCCGGGCCGGTATTGGTGTGAGGAGGAAAAATAATTTTCAGTGAATTTTGACATTAATGAAGGACAAGTACCTAGCTGAAGGGAAAGGATGAAAAACATCCAGTAACTTTCCTTTGCCCTCAGTTGTTGCTCGGGTCGGGAGCTGCAGGGCAAACCGACGAGCGAACAACTTCTTGCCGAGATAAAATTTCTGGGCCAGTCTTGGCTCATTAGTGATAATAAATAATTTATCAGGAGGCTTCATTGATTAGGATACTTGTTGTGGTTGTTTTTACTCCAGGCAGCTTTGTGGTGTTCTGTTACCTTATTATAAATTTACATTATTGATATTGAAGGTGAGGGTCAATGAACTCGTCTGGAATATTTATGCACGATAGGTTGTGAAGCAGGTCAGTGCAGCACTTGCTCGACCAGGTGTGATGTGTTCCCGCGGCGGCCTAGCTTTCTCATCTGTGTTGCTAGGAGGGTCCTAGTCGCTGATTCGTGGGTTCAAGTGTCTCAGGTATTTTTGTCCCATTCATCTCAACCTTCCAGTGTTGTTCATTTTACCCTTGTCAGAATGTTAACTGACAAGGTGTTTTTAACCAGTGTGTGAGGCAGGAGTTGTGGCTCACAGACTTGCATTCATTGTCACAGAGGAGGCCGCGGCGGTGTGCAGGCAGCCCATGAAGCGTGGCTACTGCAGGGCGCTGCACCACAAGTGGGCATGGTCCCAGGCCGATCACACCTGCGTCTCGTTTGTCTATGGGGGCTGCGGGGGGAACGAAAACAGTTTCGACTCCAAGGAGACGTGCTTGCAGGTGTGCAGCGCGGTGAGGAACATCTTGTAGGCGGCCACCCTTCGCGGACCACAACGTGGGACAACAAGATCTGTGCCTTCTGGAGTCATTGGTCTTCTGACAGTCTTCTTCAGCAGATATTTAAGTCAGGAAGAAAGAAAATACACCAAGACCCAAGGCTGATGCAGAGTATTCCCTACATAGAGTTAAAGTTTCAACACATCATTTATGCCAATCCAGTTAACTTGAGGGTCCACACCAAGCCACGAAGAAAATGACAACATGCATCGAGAGGTGTTTACTTGGTGGATATGTCAGTCACGCTGCACACAGAAGGGGAAAGGAAGGAATGGGATAGGGGGGTAAAGAGGAGAGAGAGGGGACAGCGTCTGATGAGAATTGAGAAAAAAACCTGCATAATTTAGAAAGCTACAATGAATGTTACACTCTCCCTTATACGTTTGACACACACACACACACGCACACACACACACACACACTCCCAATACACTCACACATATACAGACGGCAAGCAGACAGCCATACATATAGGCGAGCGTTGAGACAGACATACAGAGGGGACAGGAGGGGAGGGAAGAACAGTATGGCGTGCCTGGCAGCGCCGGGAGGGAGGGAGCTAGACGGAGAAAGGTGCGGTAGGTCCTGTGGTAATGTGTGCCGCTGTCTGTAGGTGGTTGAACTAGGCTTGCAGGTGTGTGTAGAGGGATGCAGGTGTGGATGCGTGTGTGTGTGGGGTGGGTGGGAGGGTGGGTGGTGTTGGCGCCGCTCTGTTACACTTCCTGGCTGATTAACATTCTCTAGCTTTTTAGTTTTGTTCAAGTTTTTTTTTTAATGTTTTCTCCTTCATGTTTTTATTTTTATTTTTGGTGTGTGTTTAGTGTTATCTTGGTATTTTTATTTATTTCATCCTTTATGACTAGTTTTATTCCTTTTTTCTTTACTTCTGATTGTTCTTTCTCTCATTAATCATAGAAAATGATGTAATGAATTTATTGCTGCTTATTATTATTATTATTATTATTATTATTATTATTATTATTATTATTATTATTATTATTATTATAGCCGCCGTTAGGTTCCGTTGTTAGATGCTTCGTTACTAGGAAAATACACGTTTTCCTGTTCTCGTTACCACAGTGTTGTCGTTCCATAGTCATTCCATGTGATAATGTGATCCACGTTACCAACATATATTTTATGTTAATATAAGATAAATAAAATACGCTTAGTACACACGTTTAATATTAATTAAATATATTCATATGTAATTTTTCACCATGACAAACACTTAATAAAAGGCTGTTATGTGCATCGTGTATCGGTATTGCAACACAACTCCCGCAGAGGCCAGTCATCGTGCTCGCCTGGCTGCAGTACATTCGTGTTTGATATTTACGAAACAGAAGCGTAAGACTTATTACAAGGCTACAATAATTCCTAAATAAACCCCGCCGTACAGCAATTGACAATAACAATATCAGTAGTGGATCTCACTCTTTAATAAGTATATACGAAGGTGTGACTAAACAGAATAATGAAAAAAAGTTAGTAGTAGTTTCAGAAGGTTTCAGTAAAATAGGATGAGTAAGCTGTTAAAAATAATCTTCACGGAAACTCAAGTGGTGAAAGAGAATGAGTCAGTGATTGTGAACTTGGAAAATAACCGTGGGAGGAGAGAACAGTAGTCGTGTGATACAGGGCCAAGGGGAGCGTAGGAGTGAAATGATGATGATTATGATGATGGAGACACAGACAGACAGACAGGCATACGTTGTTCAGGCGGCAAAAGGGAGATGACGGAGGGGGAGAGAAGGTTGACAGGATTGCTAGGTAGACAGGAGAGTGAGATAAGATAGTTTAGAAGAGTGAAAATGATCCAGGTGAAGGTGATGTACTATAATTAAGACGGTGGAAATTAAATGAAAGAGGGAGAAGGGAGACTGATGAGGGTGGTAACTGAGAGGGATCGAGGAAGGGAAGGCCAAGGACGAGATGGTCTTTTAAGGATATATGAAGAAAAAAAACACGGGTAGTCAGGAAGGATGGAGAAGTGAAAATCAGGCCAGCGGTAGTTGAGACTTGTGAGAGTGACGGAAGGAAGGAACGAAGGAAGGAAGGAACGAACGAACGAAGGAAGGAGGGAAGGAGGAAGGTGGAGGAGAGTGACTAGTGAGTGAGCGGTGAAGGGAAGTGAATGTTAGAATGGTGAAGGGGACAAAGACTTGGCAATTATGAGATTAGAAGGGAACAAACGCAGATGGAACAGTACTGGAAGACAAGGAGGCATAGTGAGAGCGGTCATGCCAAGAGAATTAAGAAACAAACAAAACCTAATAAGACAGACACAAAGCAAAATGACAGCACCAATAATAGCGATGACAGAAGCGAAGGAGAAAACTAGGATAAGAATGACTGAAAATATACGGGTTAATGGGACAGAGACGAGGAGAGGCAGAGAGAGAGAGAGAAAAGGCCTTGAAGTCAAATCTCAGTAGCATCCTTTGAGTGCTGGGGAGATGAGGTCACGGGGCAAGCGAGAGGGAAGGAGTAACAGGCAGTGAGTGTGAGGGCGGTCACGCAAAAGAAGGAAACTGATAGATGGTAATTATAATAGACAGAAAGAAGTGACAGTTGCAATGGTAGTGACAAAGAACAGAGGGATAGAAAATATGAGGCAAACAGAACGGACAAAGTATTTCATGATGGACGAAAGGAACAAAAAAGGGACAATAGTGGAAGGAGGACCGTCAAGAAGAAAAAAAGAAGATAAATAAAAGGACAGGAAACATGAGGCGAATAGAACAAAGGATTACACCATGGACAAAAGGGGTAAAAAGGGACAGTAGGGGAGAGATGACCGTCAAAAGATAAAAGGGCAGGAAATATGACTAATGGAAGAGACAAAGCATTACATAGTAGACAAAAGAGGTAAAAAAGTGACAATGGGACGAGATGACCACCGAAAGAATACAAGGATAGGAAATATGAGTCAAAGCATTACACAGACGACAAAAGGAGAAAAAATATAGTGGTAATAGGAAGAGGGATAACTGTCGAATGAAAATGATAGGATAAGAATCACCATAGACTAATAGAGTGGCTACATGAACAATCAAGGAAGGAAACCAGGGAAGCTAAACATCTGTATCGTCCTTATTCTTAAACGTATCGGGCTCCCCTTACGACTATTTTCCAAGGCCACAGCGAAGAATATCTGGGATTTCCTTGGTGTTTTTCCCCTTCAAGATGGATTAAGACATGTAAAATTATCACTGGCACCACAAAACAGTTCATGGATATCCCGACAACTGCTACGAGAGGCTTTTCAACCAGACGGACAGAGGCGTCGATACATTTGAGGATAGGGGGCTTGGAGTCGAAGGGTGAGGGGGTGTTGAGGGGGCGCGAGGGTCAAGGGGAGGCGTCACGTTGCTCCCCGGGTAGGAAGTAGAGGCGTGCCCCGAGGTAGGTGCCTGCCGAGGTGGGGTCGTCGCTCAGGAAGAACTCTTCGCACAGCTCTTCAAAGCCCGCTTGCTCCAGCACCCGACGACCCTGCGAGAGAGAGAGAGAGAGAGAGAGAGAGAGAGAGAGAGAGAGAGAGAGAGAGAGAGAGAGAAAACATTTACATAAGATTACAAGTTACGCTCACTACTAACTGGGTTGCACATGGAGGCTGGCTCATAAATCTTAGCGCCCAAATAACAGGTTAGGTTCTCTGTACTGTTCATACAAGGAGTACTGTACGTTCAACAAACTGATCTCCGAAAAATATAAGTACTACGTAATGTGGCAACCCGGAATGCACACCGAATTCTAATAAATGGTATCCTACAGAAGCTTTTTAATATATAGAGAAAAGATATGGATTATTAATTTTGTGAGAGCGTTTCGTAGAGTCAAGGTTGTAGCGAGCTCTAGAAATAGGTCCTTTTTCGATCTTGGGTTGTAGTTGCCTATTGGTAGTACTAAACCCTTACAGTGTTGAGAGAGTTATAGATTCATTATCATACTTACACGTAAATGTTTTGATCTGAATGCTGCAAGTATCTATTTGGTTATTTATATCGTTTCTGCGTCGTTTAGTATTTTGCGTATTGAATTAACTGACCGGATCTTATTTAGCAACAAAGTGTATACCCCAATTCAGGAGCAATTTGGTCCTCTTTGCTTGTCTCGATTTTCTACTTTTTTTTTAATTATAACGACAATCTTAGAGTTGTAATGATTGATTGGGAGAGAGAGAGAGAGAGAGAGAGAGAGAGAGAGAGAGAGAGAGAGAGAGAGGTCAGCCCGTCAGTGGCCTCACCTTACACATGAGGAACCAGGCATTCTTGGCGTCGTTGTCGGAGGCGCCGTGTTGCGTCATGATGTACACGAACTCCTCCTCGTCCAGCACCCCGTCACCTGCCGGACACAAGCGCCATTACAACCTCCGGAGCGCCATAGCAATGAAAACTAAAAGGCGGCGACAAATTCCTCTCATCATAGACCTAAGCCAAACTAAATGATCAGCCGTAACGCGACCAAGCAACCCAGCCTAACTTGAACAGGCAGGCTCGATATCCTTACTTGTATCATTATTAGTTTTTTTTACAATAACAAACAAGTAAAATACAATACTTTTCAATACAATAATGAACCATAACCGGAATGCAATGGTTTCCGACGAAGACGCAATGCAGATTATGTTTTACGCTGGCCAAAATGACATAAAAAAGCATGCTGCGTTATTTTTTTTCCACCGAAAGACGGGAGCACTTTTAAGACAACTTCACGATCAATATACACGGTGTCGATTCTAGTATTATATTATGTATCAAATTTTCCACGATGTGCGATTCAGTTGAAGGTAGAATGGAGAGGTTTATTTAGTACTGTATAGTGTACCCTGAACTACAAATGTTTCTCTGTCAATGAAGAAAACGATATATTTATACGGTGACTCTGACAATCGTGGATAAAAGCAAGCCTTACCCTTTCTTTAGATCTTGGATAAAAGTGAAGCAACATATATCGCTAAAAAATATTGATATCATTGACCCGATGCAACTTCTTAAAGCTTGACAGAATTATTTGGTACTCTATCATCGTTAAGGAAATTCTTCTTACAATAATACAACTAAATTCAATATGGGATAATTTTTTGTAAAGTGTTGTAGCTCTGTCTAGCAAGCAACGCGAGCAGACTAGGCGGCCGAGGTAACTATGTAGATGGCCAGTGGTGCAAGTTTCAGGGTTCGATAATTCGCGTATTCTCCAAATTCTTCTCATTCCTTTCTATTATTATCCTTCCCTCACCCATTATCATTCCCTTCATTATCCTTCCATCCTCTCACTTGGCTGATCTCCTGTTTCTCTCTCTCGTCTCTTATTTACAGTCATTCTTTCTTCCCTTAATCATCTTTCCCCCCTTAGCCACCTCTTCCTTCCCACTAATTCTTCCTACCACCGCCTCACTCCCTCCTCTCTCCTCAATGTCCCTCCTTCCCTTGTCTTTCCTTCCCAGTGTTCCTTTCTACCTTGTTCTTCCTTCCCTTCCTTCCTTGGATTTCCTTCCCATCCTCACTCTTCTCTTACCAACAGTTTCTTCTCTCTTCCCTTTGCTCCTTTCTCCCTTCCTTCCTTCCTCCCTCTCACCAACAGTCTCTTCCTTCATCCCTCCTCACTATCTCTTTCTTCATCTCTCCTCACTATCTCTTTCTTCCTTATCTTTCTTTCCCATCTTCTCTCCTCCCTCACCTTCTCTTCCTTCCTCCCTTGCTCCCCTTTCTCTTTCTACCCTGTCTTTCCTTCTCATTCTCCCTCTTCCTTCACCAGCAGTCTCTTCCTTCCTCCCTTGCTCCCCTTTCTCTTTCTACCCTGTCTTTCCTTCCCATTCTAAACTCTTCCTTCATCAACAGTCTCTTCCTTCCTCCCTTGCTCTTCCTTCCTTTTCCTCCTCTCCCTCCCTCTATCTCACCCACCAGCGATGTCGAGCAGCATAAACTTGTAGTTGAAGTATTCCCTCAGCCACTCGGGGTACCGCCTGCCCCCGCCGTTCTGCAACTCCGTCAGGTGGCTGTCCTCCGCTGGCCCCACGGCATGCCACGTGTACTCCACCTCCTCCCACAGCTTCACCTGACCGTATATAAGACGCACCTGTAACCTCTGTCTCTTTTTGTCTGCCTGGGCCTCTCTCTGTCTCAATACTACTGGCTTTCCCTCTCACAACTATTGTTCTTCTACTCTTTCTTTGCCTTTATTTACCCTTACATCTAATCCATCACTGTCTTGTTTCTTTATCTCACTCCTTCAATCCATCACTTTAACTGCTCCATCACTACTTCCTTTTAAACAGCCACATGGAACAAGTTATCACCCTTCATAATGTAGTGGCGGTGTGTGGACAAGCCTTGCCCAATCTTACCCATTCGTTTCGCGTCACTTTCTCGTCGTGGTTGCGGTCGGCGTGCCTCCGGAGGGCCAGCCAGAGGTTCGTCATCAGTTTGTTCACTCGCGCCGCCCTCGGATCGTCGGGGAGCCAGGCGCCCCTCTTGCACAACCTGTGCGCCGCCATCTCCAGGTCCCTCTTCTCCAGCAGCCCGTCATGGTTCACGTCTGTCAGTAGTAACGGGGGGGATACGGGATACTTGTAGGGGTAATAAAAGTAGAAGTAGTAGCAGTAGTAGTAATAGTAATGGAAGTAGTAGTAGTAGTAGTAGTGATAGTAATAGTAGTAGTAGTAGTAGTAGTAGTAGTAGTAGTAGTAGTAGTAGTAGTAGTTGTTGTTGTTGATGTTGTAGTAGTAGCAATAGTAGTAGTATTCACTGGAATAATAGAAGAAGAGGAGGGGGAAGGAGGTGGGGGGAGAAAAGCAGCAGGTATTCAAACAGGGAATGACGAGACGATGCAGTTTGATGAATTAAAATGCGAAATTAGGCCCCAAGAGGAGAGAGAATTAGCGGGTTTGTTAGAAGTTGGAAAGTTGGTGACCCTTACGTGCATGGCCCCAAGGAGCTCAGTGTTGCGGAGGGTCATTATAGCAGTGGAGTGCTGCTCTTAGTGCTGCGCTAAATTGGCCGGTCCGTCGCATGCAAAGGACACCAAGAAGACAATGAACCTCGGCGGACGTGGTGCTGGCCGATGTAGAGTAAGTACTACGTCTATGAGACAAATGATCATATGCCGTTTTTCTCCCAAACATTTATATAATGATCATGATCCCTCTGCGCTGCCTCGTGGCCGTCGAGATGTTTGAAAGCTTCGCCCGTAAGCCCCGCGACCTAAGCCCTTACACCTTTATTTTTCTTCTTGCTCTTGGTTTTGGTCTCATCTCCTTAGTATTGGTGTTAATATTAAAGATTTTCTCTGTCATATCCCTTGCTTACAATATATATATATATATATATATATATATATATATATATATATATATATATATATATATATATATATATATATATAGATATATATATGTACACATATATAGGTCTAGGAATACTATAACAGGTCAGCGTTGTTAATTTCAGAATATGATAATATGACCTTGATTGGAAATACAACAAAGCTTGCGAAATATTAATTTACGTGATCTTTTTGGAAGAAGGCCTTTCTAAGGAGAGAGAGAAAAAAAACTTAGATTCTAATTGATAATGTTTGTAAAGTATTTCATGTGGCAGCGTCTCGGGGCGCGTGCCTCGAGACAAGTGACGGGCATGACGGCCAGCACGAGCACCGCATTAGAGGGGCGCCGTGACGGGCGGCGGCGGGGCGACACATCCCGCACGGGAGTACTGGGTCACGTCACGTCGCGCAGCCACAAAAGTCCCTCGGCCACCAAGGCTCCAGAGTCTAGACTCAAGAGTCTATAGCGCTAACATGCACTGTTTTTGTGGCAATTATCTCCCTCCACTATCAGCTCCATTCAGTTCAACCTTCATTATTATTCTCTTACCAAATTCTCTTCCTCGTTACTTTCTTGTTTTTCATTTCTTTTCCTCTTCTGCATTCTCCATCTCCTTTTTCCTTTCTTCACCTTCCTCTCCCATTGTTTTATTATCTCAACTCCTTTTCTGCTTTACTCTTTTTCCCCCTCTTTATGCATTCAGTCTTTTCCCTCTTCCTAATCCTTTCTCCTTCTGTTCCTCCTTCTCTCACCACTTCTTTTCCTCTTCGTCTTTGCCACCACTACCACCACCACCACCGCCATTTCGTCTCCCTACCTCCTCACAAAACTCCTTCCTTCCCAAACTCCCTCCATCCCTCCCGCCCTTCACAATGCATTCCTCCTCCCATCCTCTCTCTCTCTCTCTCTCTCTCTCTCTCTCTCTCTCTCTCTCTCCCTCCACCCCTTCCTTCCCCCTCCCCCCCTTCATAACGGAGCAGGTGGGGTGGTCGGAGGGGAATGGGAGTCAAGACAAAAGCCGGATTTAAAGAAGAAAGAATCAAAGAGTCCGGGTTTCGAAATGTCGGCCCGCGCACATTCACTAGTCCATTTCTCGAGGTTGAAGCTGGAAGACTAAGAGGCCGGGAATATGAAAAGCTGCCCAGAGGTGTGGCTGAGGGAAGGGGTGAGGGAGAGGGGAGCGAGAACGAGGGTGGGTGCGGGGTGGGGGTGGGGGCATGTATAAGAGGGAAGTGCCGGATTGTAGGGAGGGCGGGGAGAGAAGGAGAGAGGGGAAGTGGTCCAGGAGGGAAGGATTGGAGGAAGGAAAGAATGGAGACGGTGATGGAGGAGGAGGAGGAGGAGGAGCCAAAAAAAAAAAAAAGAGGGCTGAGATAGTAAGAGGTATGAAAGTAAAGAATATAAAAATAGGGACACCAAAGAAATGAGTTTTTAAACGTGAATAGAAAGAGACGAAAGAATATGAAGAAGAAAAAAGGATCAACACAGAAGTTTGAAATAACAGAAGAAGGCAAAGATTTTTATTCTTGGAAGAGACACAAAGGTTTAGATAAATCAGAAACAAAGACGGAGAGAGAGAGAGAGAGAGAGAGAGAGAGAGAGAGAGAGAGAGAGAGAGAGAGAGAGAGAGAGAGAGAGAGAGAGAGAGAGAGAGAGAGAGAGAGAGAGAGAGAGAGAGAGAGAGAGAGAGAGAGAGAGGGGGACGGGTAAGCATACAGAAATAGACAGACAGACAGACACTCAAGCACACAGGCAGACGAACGCACTACATACATACATACAGACAGACAGACAGACAGACAGGCAGGCAGATCGGCACACACACAGACAGTGAAAGTGTAATAGAAGCGAAAACAATAAAGGCCAAAATAAATAGGTGAATAAATGAAAAGACGCGTTATGCAAAGAAGATGGACGAAGCGATTGAGGCTGGAGCATGATGATGATGATGATGATGATGACGATGACGATGATATGGTAAAAGAGAGAGAGAGAGAGAGAGAGAGAGAGAGAGAGAGAGAGAGAGAGAGAGAGAGAGAGAGAGAGAGAGAGAGAGAGAGAGAGAGAGAGAGAGAGAGAGAGAGAGAGAGAGAGAGAGAGAGAGAGAGAGAGAGAGAGAGAGAGAGAGAGAATTAGAGCCAGAGAACGAGGGAACGAGCGAGAGAGAGAAAGGGCCTGCCAGCTCGAGTCAAAAGAGAAGGTGGTCCATTGTTTTATTCGCGAGCACCTCATTGTGGACTAAATGGCAGATCTTAGTTGTGTATTCTGAAGGAGAACCGCCACCCCATCTCGGCCCTCCTCCAACCTCCCCCAGACTCAGCCACCCACCCAGTCACTCACTCACCCACACCCACCCACATACTCAGCCAGCCAGCCATACCAGCCCCCCACTCACCAACCCACCTCCTGATGCCCCCTCTCAGCTACTAACCCAGTAACTCATTCACCTATCCACTCGCTTACCCACCCACTCCGTCACTCACAAACTCTCACCCACCCACTTACTTAGCTAGCCATAACACTGACCCACTCTCTCAGCCAGCCACCCACTCACTCACCCACCCACTCACACACTCACTCAGCCACTCACTCAACCGCCCTGTCAAATATTCAGACATCCCAGTTATGCCAGCCAGCCCGCCAGTCATGTATGCTAGCCATTTAGACAACCAGACATGACAGCCAGTAAACTTGAGCACTGGAAATGAGGAAAGTGTAAGAAATGGGGGTTTGAGAAAAAAAGGGGGTAGGGGGCAGTAAGACATACAATTAAACATTAAGAAAGATGGAAAAGAACAGACATTCCTCCGCACACACACACACACACACACACACACACACACACACACACACACACACACACACACACACACACACACACACACACACACACTCACCAAAGAAAGTGTTGAATTCAAAGAGCAGTTTTTCTCTTCTGAAGGGGGAGATTGTGGGCTCCAGAGGTCCTTGCTGGGGGCACAGCCAGGGACAGCAGGGACACACCCACGCCCACCCGCCCCCGCCCCCGCCTCCGCCGCCCCGCCCACCACCACCACCACCACGGACCCCTCCTGGCCAGCTCATCACCCGGCGCTGTAGGTCGGATAGGTAGATATAGAATGGTGACGAAAATACAGTTATGGAGACAAGATAGTTTCATTGATAGATGGAGAGTGATAAAAAAAGATAGATGGATATAGAATTGAGGGTTAATAAATGAAACAAAATAATTAAATTATATCTATATCTTTACCTATCTATCTATTTATCTATCTATCTATCTACCTATCTATCTCTGCACAGGAATTATCCGAAAATCGACCTTTTGAGAACCGACCACTAACAAAATAGTTGATTTTGATCTGATAAGCCTATTTGCTATCGAGGCGCCTCCGTGGTGAGTGCCTGGCTGTGGATCCGAGGACCCGGGTTCGAATCCCGGCCTGGGCTGTTGACGCGCAGCTCACCCAGCTGTTCATCCTCCCTTTTGGGCTTCTCTATAAATGGGTACCTGGGCAAGGTAAACTGTGGTAACCCGTATGTTACACTGGCCCTGTATCCCGGGGTAATGTGTTCTTACCCATCACACGCTCAAGGGACAATACGACGGAAATGAGCACCAACACCACACGCAATTACGACATTTGCCCCTAAATTTACCTTTACCTAGGCCTCCCTGAGTGCCCGGCTCATTTAAACCCCACGCGCCTGGCAGGAGAGCCGTTTCCTCACGCTAGACGGCGCCACTGTCGTGTGTTCGCCCCCGCTGACAGTTTGTTTTGGGCAAGTTTTCTGCCATGGCTTGCCTCCAATTCGATGCTATGAGATGCTTCCTGATCAGATCTAACATCTAGCAAACCCTTCATTGCTACACGGGGCATCCGAGGGACAGGAAGGAGCAGACAACACAAACAAAAGCAAGTAATGTTACACTTGTAAACAACCTCCTAGACCACACCTCCCTCACCACGTTAGGAGACTCAGGTGACATCACTAGACATGAAGTATGGGGTCTTTAACTGACGCTGGACCATTCAGGCAGAGTAGGCTCCCTTGAAAATAGGACCAGCCTTCCCTGCATCTGTGTGTTGTTAACGCTTCTCTGACTGGCACCAACTGGCCAAGAACGGGTAGGATTTTGCGCATTTTCGTCTGCACACCACAACAACCACAACATTACCGACCCTACCTGGCACTGACTCCTCCGCTGCATCAGCCAATTGACACACGTCATACACCAGGGCCTTGATACGTGTAGTGGAGGGCAAGTCAACGTCTGAGGCCATACATTATACGAAAAATATGGCCAAGGACGACAGGTATAACAAGAACGGTCAACGCCATGCGCCTTGGGGTAGCCGAGCCCAGATCATAGCCGGAGTTGAAGCGGGGCTACGGTCATACCAAACTGATATAAGTAAAGGAGATGCATCTTGTTTATGTTGTAAAGTTAAACATTGATTGGTCATCATGTTGTCCTTCCTTGTACATTAACGAACACAGCAGCGGTTTATATATAAATGATGTAGCACTGAATTACCAATAGTTCTTGCGACATCTGATCTCAGAGAAAAGGCAGCCAGCTCGTATTTATACCTCAGCATCGTGACGAGGATAGTCACTTGCTTGCCCGTACACATACTAAAATGAAAGATTGGCTTAAGATAGTTACCACGTTCCACGGCTTGGCAAGCAAGAAAAGCACTTTCATTTTAGGGAAAGTATGACCCAACAGGAAACATCTTTGTATATATATCACGAGTATTTTCTCATAATCACAATATTCAACCATTAAATATCCTCACAGTAATACATGTTTTCGCTTCTGTTGGTCATAATCATAATATTATGGAAATGTCTCTTAATTTGGTTTGTCCCACACCACACACTAACTTTTCTATTCAGAAACTGCCTTTTATATGTGCAGAAAATCAAGTAGTACATGTAGTACACTGCCTAATCACATATAAAGTATGAATGAAATAAATTTTAAAACTGGCAAAACATATATATTCTCCCGGCAATAATGCCCAATCAGTATATTTAAATTGTCATTGTATTTTCCCTTCCCTTTTAACTTAATATAAAGGGTAAAACAAAAGTGTTAACAATGTTATTTTTAATGTAAGCGGATTGTTACCGGAATCATCCGAATATTATTATTGTTGTAACGGTAAAATTGTTGTTTGTATAAATGCTGTACATGTGACTGCTGGTAAAACGAAGTTTAACTTTAGACTTGGAAATATATCTGCTTAGGGCACATTATGGCTTGGCAAACTAAGCCATTGTGATGAATGTATGTATAATGTCATATATTATTTTTGTAGGTATTATGTTGAATTATTATAATTTTGTCTATCTGTCACCTTTGCAGAAAAAAAAAACTTGCGGAGTCGATACTGAAACTGAGGTTTCCAGTATCCCTCGAGAGGTTCCACACTTTCACTCAGCGACTCTCCCCCACCCGTAATGGTAAGTAAGCACATGCTTTTCTTTGCTGCGATACTCAATGAATGTAAGGTCCAGGGAGAAGGGAGAAGTTCCCCAGTGTGAAGCCCATAGTTTAGGTTTGGTTAGGTTGATTTAGTTTTTTTATATTTTAACACACACACACACACACACACACACACACACACACACACACACACACACACACACACACACACACACACACACACACACACCAAATTCATCATCACCATGGATGATTTTTTTCACACACCAAGACGCGGCAAATAAATAACTAAATAAAAGAGGAGGACCGGAAGAACGAAAGGATATGAAGGGAAGGTGGAAAAAACTGAAAAATAAAGTGAAAAAGAAGAGATGGAAAAAAAAGAGGAGGAGGAGGAGGAGGGGGAGGGGTCTCAGGCCGGCCGTCACCTAATGATGCTGCATCCTACCGAGATGACTTTTTACTTAACGTGACGCAAAAATCTATGAGCTTATTTCCAGAGGCTGCGACTGACGGATGGCTGTGTTTATCTCTGGCCCGCCGCCCCTCCTCCTCCTCCTCCTCCTCCTCTTTCTCCTTCTTCTCCTCCTCCTCCTCCACTTCTTGTTTTTGTCCTTGTTCTTGTTCTTCTTGTTTTTGTTCTTGTTCTTGTTCTTCTTGTTTTTGTCCTTGTTCTTGTTCTTCTTGTTTTTGTCCTTGTTCTTGTTCTTCTTGTTTTTGTCCTTGTTCTTGTTCTTCTTGTTTTTGTCCTTGTTCTTGTTCTTCTTGTTTTTGTTCTTGTTCTTGTTCTTCTTGTTCTTGTTCTTCTTCTCCCTTCCCCTCTTCCTTGGTTATGAGTGTGTAGATGGTGTCTATAATGGTGGTGGTGAAAGTGGTGGTGGTGGTGTTTGTTGTGATGGATGTGGTGGTAGTGGTCGTGGCGAAGGTGGTGGTGTTTGTTGTGATGGATGTGGTGGTGATGGTCGTGGCGGAGGTGGTGGTGTTTGTTGTGATGGATGTGGTGGTGATGGTCGTGGCGGAGGTGGTGGTGTTTGTTGTGATGGATGTGGTGGTGATGGTCGTGGCGAAGGTGGTGGTGTTGTGATGGATGTGGTGGTGATGGTCGTGGCGGAGGTGGTGGTGTTTGTTGTGATGGATGTGGTGGTGATGGTCGTGGCGAAGGTGGTGGTGTTTGTTGTGATGGATGTGGTGGTGATGGTCGTGGCTAAGGTGGTGGTGTTTGTTGTGATGGATGTGGTGGTGATGGTCGTGGCGAAGGTGGTGGTGTTGTGATGGATGTGGTGGTGATGGTCGTGGCGGAGGTGGTGGTGTTTGTTGTGATGGATGTGGTGGTGATGGTCGTGGCGGAGGTGGTGGTGTTTGTTGTGATGGATGTGGTGGTGATGGTCGTGGCGGAGGTGGTGGTGTTGATGGTGGTGTGTTCAAGGGATGAGAGTGGATTCATTGCTGTTTTTTCTGACACACACACACACACACACACACACACACTAAAGTATCTAGCGCGCTCGCCTCACAACCAAGAGGTCCCGGTTTCGGTTCCGGGGCGGAGTGGAGAGGAACGGGCGGTTTCTTAAAATCTGTTCCCCTTGTCCACCCAGCAGTGAATGGGTATCAGGCGCCTTATAGTCGGGGATTGTGTCCCGCCTTCCGGGTGTGTGAGGATGTGAGATTTCAGCCATACCCCAAAATCTTCACTTGTGAGTTTGAGGCTCATTCGGGGAGGTTACAGACTGTCGATGGCGAGTCTAACCCTTGGTCTAATGCGTGCTCAAACCATTGGGAATACACACACACACACACACACACACACACACACACACACACACACACACACACACACGGGTTGGCAACCTGCAGCCTTGCGTTGCATATGGGTCGTAGAACACTTGTGCTCCTCCCGAATATTCATAATTAATTACTCACTCTAAAAAAAACAAAAACAAAAAACCCCGCATCATACAGCATTATCCCAGGCAACATCATGTTCCTTTTGCTTAACTTCGGACCATCTCTAGGCATTAAAGGGATAAATTCTCTTAATATATATGATTAAACTTAATGTGCATAAGAAAATATTTTCTCTAAGATTCGGCGGGTGAAGTGAATAGCTCCACTTTTAAGTTATCAAAATATGAAATTAATATTTTGGGAATGCAAAATGAATAGCCTGCTTTTTATTATTTTAAATATTTATATCATTAAACGTTCACAGTAATAGTATATAATGTATATTAGGTACTTTATTTATGAATATTTATATTCATGGAAGCAAATTGAATAATGAAACAAAATTTAGTTCCATTGTACGAGTATTCATAATTAAATGTGAAAGGGGATGGCACAAAACCTCTACTCTTAGTGATGTTGTTCATAAGGGTTCTCTTGTCTAATAGACTTTGGATTGTGAGAAGTTTTTGCACCGCGGCTCTGTCGGTAATACCTTTTGGATGAAGCTGTAAAAATGTATCTTCCAGCATTATGGGGTTTGCCGACCCCCGCTCTGTACATCTAAGGCTTTTACTGGCCTAAGATGTTGAAGTATATAGGATACATAAGGGATAGGAAACAGGGAACTGCTCTGAACACTGAATGATTTTACTAGCCTAAAATGTTAATGTATATAAGATGTGTAAGGTGGAAGTGACAAGGAACTGCTTATACATTTGAAAGTTACTGTTTATCTTCGGGGCCAAAATGCACACACACAATGTCGTCAGCCATGCGCCGTCGAGGGCGGTCACGGGGTGGTTAGTGACCCATCAGAAGCCATACGTGTAAACTATCAACTTGTGGCTATACGAGTTTACGCACCACCTGTACATGTAGTGAAGGTAAAAACAGAACAAAACCACCGTATTCTTTTTGGGCACGAGTGGAAATGTGTAGCCATGATTTCAGTTGCACCCACCAGGGGAAATACCCTACAAAATCGAGCTGGAGTACAAAAAATAAATGTTATCATGATAAAAGCTGGTAAACATTTTTTTTGACGATATGATTTTATGTCAATTCAATTTTCCTGAGTGTTTTTTTCTGGTAATTGGAATGGTGCGTAGGGATTGGCAAATGCGGCCTACATCGTGGCTGATAGCGACTGATTATCTGTATGTGATGTTGTTATATATTTTTTTTCTCTCTCCTCGCGTTGATCTTGACTTCGCCTCCAAACATCCTGCGGTCACTACTTTGTTGAGAACTGTTTCATTTACCAGTAAATCGCGATTGTTTGTGTGGATGAAGTTAATCTCATTTGATACTTTAGAGGTTGATTTCCACATACACGTATACTTTAAAGATGAACTCCGGGAGGCAGCATGAACCCAGCAAGGTGGCGCCACTATAAACACTTGCCTGCGCCATAACGGGCTGGGGCCGAGTATCAGACCCCACCAGAAGAGCATACCGGCGCCATAGCCGGAAATTTAAAATAGAAGAAAAAAAAGTGGACATGCAACTGAATAACTTTTAAATTAGTTTGTCATTACTAGGATGTTGACTCATGCACTTGAATATTCTGTAATTTACTCCCAAGGTTACAGATGCCAAGCAATCGTTTACATGCAATAATTCGACCAAATTCTTTTCTAAGATTTTTGTGAATTTAAAATACTACTCCTTATTTTAGCTTTCTACTCTGTCTATCTGTCTATTTATCAATCTATGTGTGTATGTATATGTGTACACGGCCATTTAAAAAATCCTGTATGTATTGTCAGTTTGGGTTGTCCACTTGAATCAAGTGAGTGAGCACCTGGGCGGCGGGCGGGTGAGTGCGTGAGTCATCCTCCGCCATCCACCCAGCCTCTGGCCGTGTCATTATCACCCTTCAGCCATCCAGGAGGTGTGACTCTCACGTGGCGAGGCGGGGCGCACATAGGTCGAGAACGGTGTATAGTCTAATCACCTCACGAATTGCAGTCTCAAGAGGGTAACTAAAGTCAAGCCTTCCTTCCTTCCCTCCCTCCCTCCCTCCCGACGCTAACAGCCCCGCCACACCGCCACTACAGCTCCTCTCCAGCCACTCCACTATTTCCACCCGCCATTAAAATGCACCTAACATTTGTTTACACAGCGTCCCCGGCAGAAGCAGCACACAGCAGACACAGCAGCAGCTCCGGCTTCAATAAACCACCCCACACAGGAAAATTTAATATCACCGCTGTAGCTTCTGTTTTGAGTGTGTGTGGGGGGGGGAAGGGGGGTGGATGGAGGGGCTGGGGTGCTACATACAGTCGTCGTGTGCTTGTTGTGTGTTGCTGTGCTGCCTGTTCGGTGTTGTGTGTGCTTGTAGCTGTTGTCTTGTTGGTGGTGGTGACCCGAGCAACTACATATGTCTCCATTGTCTTGTTCTCTCTCTCTCTCTCTCTCTCTCTCTCTCTCTCTCTCTCTCTCTCTCTCTCTCTCTCTCTCTCTCTCTCTCTCTCTCTCTCTCTCTCTCTCGTTGTTAGAGTCACGGTATTTTCGGCCGCGTAATTTGGCGTAATTCCTGCACGGGTTCGCGTCGTTTGGGTCACCACTAAAATAGAATCGCCACCTCAAGCACGAACGATGGAGCTCTTTGTTGTAGTCCGTCTGTTTACACTCGTCTCCTACACGTATCGTCGCCAGCACGTAGTCTATTATCACTTGAGTTTCGTTATACAGGTGAAGTGGCTTGTCTTGATCGTTCACCAATTCTTACGTAGGATGAACTCTTTGAACTGTCTGTCTATCTGTTTACACCCGTCTCCTACACGTATCGCAGCCAACACCTCGTCTGTTATCACTTGAGTCTCGTTATAGAGGCGAAGAGGCTTGATCGTTCACTATCATTTACATTGGGGATGAACTTGAGCCAGATAAGAGTGGTTGGCATACCTTCACTAGCTTTTGGCGGTGCAGCAGGTGAAGAGATGAGAAGCGAGGGGTGACCAAGGCGTACGTGGAGGAACTGAATGTTATCTTTCCCCCCCTCCTCCACCCGCTGAGCCACTCCCTCCACGTGGCTCTCACACCTGCTGACTTCCTCTTGATTACGTGTGTGCTCCACCTTCCGTTCTCACGCTCCGGACCAAGAGAGTGACGTTTTTTTGGTTTTCTGCATCGTATACCATATTTTTTTTTTTGGTATCGTCTTCGGGCAAATCGTGCAATATGTGATAAAGATGTATGTCAGCAGATTGTTTCTCCTGAGGGTGGTGGTGGTGGCGGTGCAGGTGGAGGTATTAGGGGAGGGGGAACTCGGGGAAACATAATCCGCTGCTGAATATGATCTGATGGTCGATATTTCTGAAGTCAATAAACCCGTAATGATCCTTCCTCGCCTAGTCTATTTACACCCCGGCGGCTCTCGTGCGCACTTCAGCCTGGGTCGTATAAATGATGGTCGCCTGGACACTTGTGGCGAGGCAATAATCGCTCGCAGCCTGGCACGCCCGTCACCACTACTCCCGAAGCCGCGCGCGTCCGTCGATCAAGTTTATGGTTATGCTCCGCTATTTGACTGTGATTACGACCTTGAGGGGGCGATCCGGTGCTTATTCGATACAGAAAAAGGGAAGCGGAATTAGCTGTTGGTATTGGGCCGCCGCGGAAGAAAACGCGCGCTCTGAAAACGCGCGTATCTCGACGGAGTGTTATTGCCGATGTTTATTCCTTTTACCGCCTCAGATAGTAAAGCAGAGCAGCGACGCGGCGGCAAACACACACTAAGCAAACGGCGGGGGCGGGGGCGAGGGAGAGACGGAGGAGGAGGCGCGGCGAGACGAGGCAAAACTCGGCCTTACCGCCACCCAAGTTCATTTGATTAAAAACATATGCCGCTGCTTGATTAAACCCGCCAACTGTAGGGCGTAAAATCTGCAGCACATTTTACACTGAACTTTAAATTAGTGACTTAGTTGAGCCTCCACAAATTAAGCTGCGGTCAGGGGGAAGTGCCGGGGGTCGAGAGCAATAAGGCGAGGTTGGCAACTCCCTCCCTCCTGCCCTGTATGCCTCCTCTCCTTCACCTTCCCTCCCTGTCACCCCTCCTCCACCCCTTCCCTCCACCACCTTCCTCTCTCTCTCTTCCTCTACCTCCCCTCCCTGTCTCCCCTCCTCAACCCCTTCCCTCCACCACCTTCCTCTCTCTCTTCCTCTACTTCCCCTAGTTCACCTTCCCTCCCTGTCTCCCCTCCTCAACCCCTTCTCTCCACCACCTTCCTCTCTCTCTTCCTCTACCTCCCCTCCTTCACCCTTCCCTCCCCTACCTCATCCCTCCCATCACCTTCCTCTCTCTCTTCCTCTCCCTCCTCCCACCACCTTCCTCTCTCTCTTCCTCTCCCTCCTCTCCTTCACTTTCCCTTGGGGAGTCTAATCACCCAGGTATTGGAGCACTTAACGGCGCACCTGTCGATGATTAGGCCCGTGCCATTAACTTTAATTAATCGGTATGATTCTGTACTGGAAGGCTGAAGTTGTAATGAAGGGTTTACCGGAAGGCGGGAAGGGTAAGGAGGAGAGGGAAGGGAGTGGGTGTGTGTAGCTTGCAGGTTCGTCTCGTCTCCTGCTGGTGGGATAAATTAAGTTTCCTTACCTTTAAAAATATTCCCCCTTATCCAAAGTTCGACGTGACATAGAGCTCCAATATACCTGTTCTTCAGCTGTTACGTGTATTCCTTGACCCATCAGAGGCCTCATTACACCGCCATCACCGTCTTCCTCCCTTCCTTAATACCTTTCAGAGGCCCTCCAAACATATCAGCGGTTGTGTATAAAGTGTTGTGTTGTATAGGACGCGATCGGTGAGGTCATGTTTACTTGGACGCATAAATCAGGGCAAAGCAATAATGAACTAGTACGAGCAAATTCATGAAGGTACTCTTCTTAGCAGAAAGTTCCTTCATCACCCGCCGCGAGATGATTGACCAAAGAACACTCGCTTGCTCTCTTGATTAACTTACGAGGGAGTACCGGGCCTTCCGAGGGAGCTGGAGCGAAAGTTTGGTAGTTGTGGTGGTGGTGGTGGTGGTAGTAGTAGTAGTAGTAGTAGAAGTAGCAGTTGTAGTAGTAGTAGTAGTAGTAGTAGTAGTAGTAGTAGTAGTAGAAGTAGTAGAGACAGCAGCAGCAGCAGTTACGACACTTCTATACTTTTGGAAGGGTGTAAGTATACCTATTTTCTTTTATTTAGTGTAGCACATCAGATGATTGATAAATAGATGGTGGATCTCGTAACGTTATAGGTCTCTCTCTCTCTCTCTCTCTCTCTCTCTCTCTCTCTCTCTCTCTCTCTCTCTCTCTCTCTCTCTCTCTCTCCCACCCCCCACCCCCCACACAGGCACACACAAAGCAAGCAAACAGTGAGGCAGGATCCGATTCCATTTTTATTTAGTCTGTGTGAACGCGGTCGTGTCGTATCTCCGGCGGGTGCTTATCTGACGCGCACCCTCGCCCCTGCGCCGCCGTGACAGTCAACAGGTTTACGGGCGGCAGCCACCTCCGACGCACCACTCACAATCCACACAAAACGGCCCATTTCCCGCGGCGTTGTGTTTGAATCTCCCACCTCCGGCGTCAGGGGAGGATCGTGAGATGTCGCCTGGGGGGAAATTATAGCCGTGCTCCAACACTCCTTTTCGCGCTTTCTTCTTCCCTCCTCCGTCCGCCTCCCCGCTCCGTCTCCTTCCTTTTGTTGATGGTTTTATATTGTTTCCTTTTCCCCACCACTCTTTTTATTTCCCGCCATGTCTCTGCAGTCTAAGTTATGTTCCTAGAAAATTACTTCAGGCCTTTCCACCTCCTCCCCCTGGAGGAGTCTGGGTGCTGGCCATACGCGGCGGTGACCCCTGAGCAGCCACGGCCGCTCTCCATCCATTACTGCTGACGGCGGAGATAGTGGGATGGGCCTCTGACCTATCATGCCTCGGCTGTGCCCATTGCAATTGGCCTCTAAGTTACCATTATGGAGCCTCCAGCAACGGGAACAGCTCTTCCTGAGAACCTGGCAGCCTGCCGGTGCCTGCCGTGCTGCTGTGCTACTGTGCCCGTCCAGTCACAGCTGCTGCCGGCGTGTCAGGCTTTACGTGTTGCTGCCTCGCTGTCTCGCCCTTGGTCACCACTCAACCTGCGCCAGACGTTTTTAGTGAGTGTATAAAGACTTCAAACATTTACACTCCGACCCAGGACAATAATACATCCTGGCCCTCAGGCGCACGGCTTGCTGGGAAATGCATTTTGCCCGAGTGTGAACTGAGGTGCTCTTGAAGCAGAGTTCTGTGGCCTCGGAATAATGGGATTTGTACAGGTTTTTGCTTTTTGTTTTGAATACCTGACGATATAAGAGAAATGTGAATTTCCTAAGAAGTCTGTACATTTTAAGGTCTTTTCTTCGCTGCTTTAGCTGACTCAAGGCACGTTATTGACTCAGCTTGAAGGCTTCCTGGAGGCTGAAAACCTATTCTGTTTTGGCAACATTGTGTTTATATTCTATTCAAAATTGTCGCTCAGAACAGCGTTTCAGGAAAAAAAATTGTGGAGTTTTCCATGCAGAATAATGCAACGAAGGACAAGCAGGAGGGGCATGGAACTGCAGGGGATCAGGGGTGTGAGGGACACTACACTGCAACATCATGACCCCTGCTGCTGCTGATGATGATGATAATGATGATGATGATGATGATGATACATCTGTAGTGTTATTTTTGTTGTTATTCTTGAAACAATACTAGTAAAAGTAGAAGTAGTAGAAGTTGTAGTAATCGCAGCAACAACAGTTGTTATTGTTGCCGTTGCTTCTGCTGCCTTTGCTCCTGCTGCTTCTGCTGTTGTTGCTGGTGTGTTGTTGCCGTGTACGGCGTGCTGTGGCGGTCTGTGGCGGCATGTCAACACGGGCCTCCTCCCGTGTGGCCGGGCGGGCAGCGGTCAGCCAGTGGATTGTAGGCGAGTTAATTCTGGCGGTGATTGGTTTTTGGAGCCGCGCGCACGAACGGCCCCGCGGCGACGTGCTGATGGAAGGACGGAAGCGAAATGTGTAGATGATTTTATTTTTAAAAGCGTGGCTCCCCAGGACCAGGCAATCCCAAGGGCGGCGACACGGCGGCACTGCCGCAGCCGAGGCGAGGCCTGGACGGCACCGTGCTGCGGCGGCACTGCCACAGCCACAGTCACGGCAGGACCTGGACGGCACCCTGCTGCGGCGGCACTGCCACAGCCACTGCCACTGCGAGGCCTGCTGCGGCGGATAAAGGTTTCTGTAATATGTAAATAAGGCAGCAAAGCTCGTGTTCGCTTCGTAACGGTGTTGGGACTGACAGACAACTCTTCCCGCGAGGCCCCAGATACAAGGGTGTTTTGCAGTCACACGGAACGAGGGATCCGTCGAGGGAACGCCTGGTCCTCAGTGTCTCTGCTTCAACAAAACGTGACTCTTGAAAATCTATTTTTTATCATTAAGATTGTTATATTTATTAATATTGGAAATATCATTATTATTATTATTATTATTATTATTATTATTATTATTATTATTATTATTATTATTATTATTATTATTATTATTATTATTATTATTATTATTATTATTATTATTATTATTATTATTATTATTATTATTATTATTATTATTATTATTATTATTATTATTATTATTATTATTATTATTATTATTATTATTATTATTATTATTATTATTATTATTATTATTATTATTATTATTATTATTATTATTATTATTATTATTATTATTGTCAGCATTAGTGTTTGTGTTTGTGTGTGTGTGTGTGTGTGTGTGTGTGTGTGTGTGTGTGTGTGTGTGTGTGTGTGTGTGTGTGTTTTGTGTGTACGGACGGATGTACAAACACAGACAGGCAGGCTTGATATCGTAACGGGTAAATAAAAACAAAGTGAAAGTTTTTGTAACCCATATCACAACTGAAACATTTATATTATGGTAACAGTTGCAACATTGTTAATCAAGTAAAATCAAACCAGTGAAAAGAAGAGCGTAAATCTGCCATCCCTTTCCTGCGATACAAACACTGCGTAGCTTGTAACACATCGGACCTAAAATTAGCTTCGTGATGACTTTTATTGAAGGAGAAACTACCTTTTTTTGACGATTGCGTGTTATAGAGGCAAAACCACCGAACCACTGAACCATCGCACCACTGAACCACTGAACCACCGGGATACGGAACACTTGTGCTTGATTGGCTGCTTTACCACCTGGGGGAACACTTCACATCTGTTCTATGCCCGGTGGTTAGTGGTTGTATCTGTAGCTATGTTTGTCTTTATTTTGTTAATGCCCTTAATATATTACTCTAAACCCTCTTTTTTTGCCATTGCTGTCTTTGTAATTGTACAGTCTTATTTTTCCATTTCTGCTTCTCTACTTTGTTATTTTATTTTGTTCCATTACTGTTATTTTGTTTTCATTACTGCTTCTCTACTTTGTTATTTTGTTATTTTGTTCCATTACTGTTATTTTGTTTCCATTACTGCTTCTCTACTTTGTTATTTTATTTTGTTCCATTACTGTTATTTTGTTTCCATTACTGCTTCTCTACTTTGTTATTTTGTTATTTTGTTCCAATACTGTTATTTTGTTTCCATTTCTGCTTCTCTACTTTGTTATTTTGTTATTTTGTTCCATTACTGTTATTTTGTTTCCATTTCTGCTTCTCTACTTTGTTATTTTGTTATTTTGTTCCATTACTGTTATTTTGTTTCCATTACTGCCTCTCTACTTTGTTATTTTGTTCCATTGCTGTTATTTTGTTTCCATTACTGCCTCTCTACTTTGTTATTTTGTTCCATTGCTGTTATTTAGTTTCCATTACTGCTTCTCTACTTTGTTATTTTGTTCCATTACTGTTATTTTGTTTCCGTTACTGCCTCTCTACTTTGTTATTTTGTTATTTTGTTCCATTACTGTTATTTTGTTTCCATTACTGCTTCTCTACTTTGTTATTTTGTTCCATTACTGTTATTTTGTTTCCATTACTGCTTCTCTACTTTGTTATTTTGTTCCATTACTGTTATTTTGTTTCCATTACTGCTTCTCTACTTTGTTATTTTGTTATTTTGTTCCATTACTGTTATTTTGTTTCCATTACTGCTTCTCTACTTTGTTATTTTGTTATTTTGTTCCATTACTGTTATTTTGTTTCCATTACTGCTTCTCTACTTTGTTATTTTGTTATTTTGTTCCATTACTGTTATTTTGTTTCCATTACTGCCTCTCTACTTTGTTATTTTGTTATTTTGTTAATGCCTTCGATATTACACTCTAAACTCTCTTTTTGTAATTCATGTCTTAGTTATTGTACATTCTTATTTTCCCATTTCTCTTCCTCTACCTTGCTCTTATTTCTGTCTGCTTGTAACTCTAGAAACACTGACGCCAGATTCTTTAAACGTCGTATCAGTATTTATTAACTTTTGGGGCTAGTTTCGCTTTTTAATTTCATTTTTGGGATGGAGGTATAAGCAAAAAGTATAGGATTTTTCGCAGTTAAGTCGATATATTTCAAACTCGGTCCTAGAAAAGTGATGTAAAAAATCGACAAAACTAACCTCGACTTGAAAAACCGGTCAGAAAATACAAATCAGCCAAGTTAGTGTTGGTAGAGACTAGTGCGACATAGGAGTAAGGGCGCACACATATTACAGTTTCTCCTCACAAGCCATCACTGTACTGCTTTCGGGTCTGGCATGTTTCAAGCTGAGTTACGCAGTGTATTTGTGACCTCTCAGTAACCCGCAGGTGCATATCGTGTCTCTTATCAGCCTTGGAAATTGTTCACCACTAATTAACGACGAAATCCGTGTTCTCTTTTTCAAATCGCTCACAATTTATAGGTGGTAACTGTTTCTAAGCTTCGGGTTTGTTAAAAAAATGAGCTGATAAATATTGATTCTCCTAGTAAATTCAGTCCGGCCTCTCGATATCGTTAATAATAATCTGCAGTAGGTGTGTCTTTTCCAAATCAACGCTAGACAGATAGCCACAGGACCATGAATTGTATAGTGTTTCCCATCTTTTAGCTATTGAGGGAAAAATGTGAAGTAAAAACACATGAGCAAATAATTGATGTGTCTGTAAACCGGTTCTGAGCGGCACTGAACCACCTGGTCAGTTGGTTTATGGCTTGAGCGTCATTTTCCTTACTTGTGTGATAAATCTGTCTTGTCAGTCTTCATTAACATGCTGCACTGATTGAATTTTGCTTGATCATGATTTGTATTTGTTTTACACACGGAATATGTTTCTATACGTGTTTCATTAATTAGTCAGCATTATTGGTGTGTATTGAATGATACTCGTCCATATTTAGCTTTCATCGCCATCCCACTCCACTTGATATCACACTTCAGTTTAACTTAATGATCGAGACACCGGTGTGTTCTGGGCTTAATTTGCGGTATAATATAGAAAGAAAAAAAATACATGGCCGGCATTATTTTTGTTTTTATTTCATCATCCCTTATTGCAGAATTATTTTATTTAATGCTAAAATATTATCATTACTCATACATCACGACAGTTTCGCAAGTTCTGTGGCGCTCCGGTGCCCAAAGAACACCACCGTTGTCTTTCCCCTCAGTTCTTGACACCATATAAACATTCATCACGGCATCTACCACTTCATGTTGTTATGTTTTCAAGCGTTAAGTTCTCCTAATCTCTCGTCTTGGGGGAAGGTTAAGTAGCATGGATCAGCTGGACTGGCCTCTGGAGTGTGGCCTAGGTGTTGCAACGAAAACACTGCGTAATGCAAGCGTCGTCTAGGGATGTAGGTGAAGTCCATTATGGTAGACCGAGAGACGCTTTGACTGCAGCAACACATACGCCGTGGGTCCCGTAAAGACTCATGGACCTCGAGCTTGCAAGACATCTGCTGTAATGACTCCCAGATCCTCGCTGAAGATTTACCTGTCAGGTTTTCCGTTGTCACGAGCCATGTCAAGTATCTCGCCCCTTAATGCGTGTAAGCTTCCCGGCGACGCTCGTTGTCTGTGATTTATCAGAGAGCTCAGGAGTGTGGCGCGACTAATGCCCCTCCCTCACTGCTGACTTACAGGGATCTCTGGCCGACCACACGCTGAGCTCATGTTTAGGTAAATTTATGTCCGTGCTCTGTTGTCTTGTAAAGATTTATACCACTGGAATAGTACTGTTTTATCTTTTAATAGTCGAATAGTGTATTTTCTTCTAGTTACTTTTCTGACTACTGTAATACCTTCCTTTACCTCTAGCTAACATGAACTTCTTGTGATAGTTTGTCACTGATAGTATTCGTTTTTGTAACAGCCGAAAATAATACTGTATTGCCTTGTATTTACTCCTCTGACTGCAATAACTTTTTTTTTCACTTACAACTAAAATGGATTTCTTGTAATAATTTCTCACTCTAGTAGTACTCTTTTCTTTTTCAATAGCCTAAAATAATATAATATTGTCTTGTACTTCTCTGAGTGTAATACTTCTTTCACTATTAACTATCCGGTATGACCATAAAGAGTATTAATTTTAAGCTTAATTTGTGATTATTCTACAGCCTATTACTGTTCTATGTATACCTGTAGCTGGTCATGTGAGGATCAGTATGGTACCAAAGGATATTACAGCTCCAGGTGGCCACACTACCCTCTGACAGCCGCGAAGGAGGGTTAAATATAGGACAGATAAATTTCCAAACATGATTACACTCTTCATTGCTTTTTTACCTCATTTAATAGTATTAGCGAACTTAATTGTCTGTCTCTTCAGCGAATGAACAGATGCATTCATGAGAGGATTAAAAAACGATATTGAATTATGTCTTATTAAGCACAACCTTCCTTTCGCCTTGCCGCTTTATGAAATTGTTTTGTTATACTTATTAATATTTTACGATATAGAAAAGAAAGAGAATTGGCTGACACACACACACACACACACACACACACACACACACACACACACACTCATTCCCTCTCACACACTCTACTACCCCCCTTTCCCCCGACACACACACACACACACACACACACACACACACACACACACACACACACACACACACACACACACACACACCATTGTCTAGGAGCTTAACCATTGCAGGACTCACGCTGTTACCCAAAGCCACGGGAATATATATACAGCATCTTTTTTTCTCCCGTTTTATGACTCGTAGAATGGCAGACGTTAACGCACGTATATGCAAATCGGTTCTTTTGTGCGCCTTCCCCTTTGTTCCCTCCCCGAAAAACAATGATACCAGATTAATCGCGTTCCTCCCTGATTGGACTAACTTACCTCACAAACGCGCGTGTCATACGGTGTTTTAAATCCCGTATCTGATGTTTACGTGTGGTGGCTGGCTCCCCCTGTCACGGTCTGGTTATGGTGCATTGTTTTTCCTAACTTTGTTTTGCAGGAACGCTCGTCACTCCTTCGCTCGCTCCTCTTCTGCTTGACGGTACTCTCGTTGGCGTCTGTGTGGTGAGGTGAGTACAGCGATGATGATTTTTGTCGTTGTTTGTTTATTTTATTATGTTGTGTTTGGGAGAGGTGAGTACAAGCTGCTTTTTTTTGGTTTTGTTTATAATGCATGTGTTGTGTTGGGGCGAGATGAGTACAAGTGGTTTTTTTTTTTTGTCTTGTTTGTTTTACTTGTGTTTCGTTTTCTTGTGTGTGTGTCCGTAGATTTCCAGGATCACGTTGTTTTCTCGGACGTATGCCACGCTTTTTTTGGGGGAGGGGCTTACAGTCTGTCACCATTGCCCTTCCTTCTCCGTTTACGGTGGAACATTCTTTTTTTTTCCTGTCCGTTTTTTTTTAGGGTTGCGTTACGTACTTCTTCCCTCTTGACCTTTATTGGCGGTATATTTTTTCTCCTCGCCCAGTTTTTGGTGCTGCGTACGTCCCACTCTTTGTACGTTAATGGCGAGCCCCGTGTTTCAGTTTTTGTCGCTACGTTCCCTTGTCTTTTTCTGGTTTTATATTTTATCTTTTTCCCTTGTCATTTTTTATGCTAGATACCCTTTTCTTCACGGCCGTTTTCTTCATCGTTCTGTCAGTGACTCATTCAGCGGTTCACAGTCTCACAGCAAAATTCAGCGTACCTTTATACAGCCTTTACAGATTTTTTTCTTTTTCTTCTCAATACTTTCCGTTTCGTAAAAAAAATAAGTGTGAAAGGAGACTTCATATACCTAAAGAGGAAAGTTGTCATTGCTCTCTCTAAATCTGTATCCATTTATCTATCTATCTATCTGCCTATCTATCTATTTATATCAGTAGTTTTGTAAGAGCAGGACTGAGAGGCTTTTCCCCTTCCTAGAAAGAAACAAAGCAGAGTATCAAATATTTATTCGTACTGGTGCCCGGGGCTTTGAGCGACATGTTCTGCTGTATTCTCGGGTTTATGTACAGAATTTACTGCCATTTTCTCGTTGCCATCTTGCATCACCACAGGCAGGCGGGATGCGTGTGGTGAGATGGGTCACGGCGAGGGTGGTGGTGGTGCCTGGGGGTGGTCTTAGCTGGTTTGGTGGTGACTGGTACAGAGGCGTGAGATGTGGTCTAGTTGATGGTAGTGGTGGAAGTGGTGGTGGTGGTGGGCGTTGAGGGTCTAGGTGGGGATGACAGTGGCAGCGTTGGTGTGGAGTTAACAGTGATCTTTTTTATATACACTGAAGCTTCTCGTCTTAAATAAATGCCCTCATCACGCTGCTCCCATTAAAAAAAAAAAAAAAAAGACTCTAGGGGAATGATCATATTTAGAGGTGTTTTGATACTCCCTTCTGAAAGAGCCTAAGTCACAGGAAGGAGAACGTACAGTAGAAGGTGGAAGGAAGGCATTGTGAGGAGCGTCTAAGTCGTGGTAGTGGTCGTGAAGTAGTCGTGTGCCTTGTTTTTATGGCGTGTGTTTATGGCTGGAGAGGGAAGAGTCTTGGGGTGTTGATGCTGCCCGGCGCACTTACATGATGGTGACCTAAAATGCAGAAGGGTTGGCATTGACTCTTAGTAAGTGAAAGAGAAGGAATGGAGGAAGGAAAGGAGGGAAGATGGGAGCGAAGACTAGGGTGGGAGAGGGGAGAAGGGGGAGGCATGAAAAAAAGGAGATAAAGTGAAGGGAAAAGGGGGTGGCGAGCGAGAATCTGAAAGCGAGAGACGGAGAGGAGAGCGAAAGACAGCAAGAGTGAGAGCGAGAAACAGAGACAGAGAACGAAAAGCAGACAGAGCGAGAGACAGAGAGCGAGAGGCAGCTAGCGAGAGACAGAGAGCGAGAAGCAACTAGCGAGAGACAGAGAGCGAGAAGCAGCTAGCGAGAGACAGGAGAGACAGAGAACGAGAGATAGAGAGCGAGAGAAAGAGTAAGAGCGAGAGCAATAGTGAGACAGAGCGATACACAGAGACCCAGCCCCCCTGTATCACACCTCACCATGAATATGTATGTAGTATAACCGTGTACAGCGAGCGAGCGTGACCGTGTTGTGCAGCAGCGTTGTGTGTAATGCGCCGCTGTAGACGGGGAGGAATAATTAATGAGGGCGTCAATCATGCACCCGACTAATGACTTATGAAGAGCAGCAGCAACGATGAGGGCGCGGCAACACGTCTCCTTAGAACCTGAGCTTAATTAGGTAAAAAAAATTAAGAAAAAGAGATTATGTAAAAGAAAACGAAAAATAAAGGATGTAGCACTAAAGTGTATCCCTTAGAAATTAGAAACACTCGCTTTGAAGGAGACTAAAATGGATTACGAACAAAGAGATAAACAAACCTACCTTACTTAGTATAATAAAAATAAAGAAGAAAAAAGAATGTAAAATCCAGGTGTTGTTTTCCCTTGCGCTTCGGTGACTGAAAAAAAACCCACATTGACGGAAACCAAAATAAACTACGAAAACAAACAAACAAACCTTCCTTACTTAACACATTGAAAAAAAAAAGAGGAAAAATGAATGAAGCTCCCAGCCATTGTGTCCTTGAGTTTCGGAGCTAAGGAAAAAAAATGAAACGTTGACGATGACTATAAAACAAACTACAATTAAAGCAAACAAATCTACCTTAATACGTTGAAAACAAGGAGGAAGAAAAAAACATGTAGTACCCAGTCATTGTTATTTTCCTTGCCTTTCAGTGCTAAGAACAGAAAGCCACATTGACGTAAACCAAAATAAACCACAATTAAACCAAACCTACTCAATCAGACTTACACATGTACATACGAACTCGTCAAACACCTTCTCACTTTAACACAAGGGAAAAGATTATGCAGAGAGGGAAAAAAATGAGGAAAAACTGTTAAATATGCTGCGTAATTTAATCTTGTTAATTTAGCTTCTACTTCACGGCTTCACGGGAGGAGCGAGGAGATGAGAGGAGATGAGAGGAGAGGAGGAGGAGGAGGTGAGGAGAGCAGATGAAAGGTACGGAAGGAGATTAGATGAGAGGAGATGAGCGGAGATAAGAGGAGAAGAAAGGAGCAGAGGAGCGGAGAGGAACAGAGCAAAGGAGAGGAGAAAAAGAGAGAGAAAAAGTGAGAGCAAAGACCAGAGAGTTGCTACCCTCTTCTCTCTTCTCCCTTTTCTCCTTCCTTCCTTCCCTCTTCTCTCTTCTCCCTTTTCCTTCCTTCCTTCCTTCCTTTCGTTCCTACCCCTCTTCTCTCTTCTCCTTCCTTCCTTCCTTCCTTCCTCCTCCTTCTCTTCTCCTTTTCCTGTTTCCTACCCCTCTTCTCTCTTCTCCCTTTTCTCGTTTCCTTTTCTCCTTCCTTCCTTCCTCCTCCCTTTCGTTCCTACCCCTCTTCTCTCTTCTCCCTTTTCCTGTTTCCTTTTCTCCTTCCTTCCTTTCGTTCCTACCCCTCTTCTCTCTTCTCCCTTTTCCTGTTTCCTTTTCTCCTTCCTTCCTTTCGTTCCAACCCCTCTTCTCTCTTCTCCCTTTTCCTGTTTCCCTTTCTCTTTCCTTCCTTCCTTTCGTTCCAACCCCTCTTCTCTCTTCTCCCTTTTCCTGTTTCCCTTTCTCCTTCCTTCCTTCCTTCCTTTCGTTCCTACCCCTCTTCTCTCTTCTCCCTTTTCCCGTTTCCTTTTCTCCTTCCTTCCTTCCTTCCTTTCGTTCCTACCCCTCTTCTCTCTTCTCCCTTTTCCTGTTTCCCTTTCTCCTTCCTTCCTTCCTCCTCCCTTTCGTTCCTACCCCTCTTTTCTCTTCTCCCTTTTCCCGTTTCCCTTTCTCCTTCCTTCCTTCCTTTCGTTTCTACCCCTCTTTTCTCTTCTCCCTTTTCCCGTTTCCTTTTCTCCTTTCTTCCTTCCTTTCTTCCTTTTGTTTTACCTCTCCTCCCTTTCCCATTTTCGTTCCTCCCCCTCTTCTCTCTTCTCCCTTTTCCCGTTTCCTTTTCTCCTTCCTTCCTTCCTTCCTTTCCTCCTTTTGTTTTGCCTCTCCTCTCCCTTCTCTCCTCCCTTTCCCCTTTTCGTTTTACCTCCTCTCCCTTCTCCTTTTCCCCAATCCTTTTCTCCCCCTACTCTCCATTTTCCCCTCCATTTTCTCCTCTTCACCTTCCTCCCTTTCTCACTCCTCTCCCTTCTCCCCCTTCCTCTTTCTCCTATCCTTCCCTCCTCTTCCCCTTTCGTTCCTCCTCCTGCTCTTCCTTCTCCCTTTTCTCCCCTTCGTTTCTATCTTTCCTCTTCCTTCTCATCCCTTTTTCTCCTTCCCCTTCTCCTTCCTTTCTTTCCCCCATGCATTCCTACCTCTCCTCTCCCTTCTCCTCCCTTTTCTCCTCATCATCTTCCCCTCTTTCCCTCTATCCTTTTCTGCTTCCTTTTTCACCTCCCTTCCCTTTCTCCCATTCTACCTTTCGTTTCTACCCATTCTCTCCCTCCTCCTCCCGTTTCCCCATCCGTTTCTCCTCCTTCCTCTCCCTTCTCCTCCCTTTCCCCCTTATACCTCCATGCTTTTCCCCCTTCCTTTTCTCCTCCCTACTCTCCCTTCTCCCCACTTTTCTCCCTTCTGCTCCCTTTCCCCCCTTTCCTTTTCTCCCCTACACCCCCTCACTCCACACTGTTCCCACCCTGTCCCTGCCCCGACCACCACCAGCACAGGGCAAAGGAACACGCTAATGCACCCTCTTTTGTCCCTCCGCCGGGCCGCGAGGGGAGGGCGAGGCATCTGACTGGGGAATATTGGAGGAAAACAATAGGCTTCAGTATCTTATGACCCGTATTTACATAAAGAAAATCAATGAAGTGGGGGTAGGCAAGCATTGTTCTCGGACAGGCCGGACTGCACGGAGGGAGGAAGGGAGGAAGGGAGATGACAGAGATGCAGCTTCCCCTCACTCGTTCTCTCCCTCCCTCCCCTTTTCTTTACCCGAGTCTTCATAACCACGCCCCTTCATTCCCCCTCTCCCTCCTCTTCCTCCTCCTTCAAACCATGCCCACATACCCCACGTGGCTTCGATCTCTCCCTCTCTCCCTCACACACACACACACACACGCGTCCTCGTCCTCCTCCATCTCCTCCTGCTGCCGTTCCTCTGTGTGCGGATTAATTATGCAGAGAAGTGAATGCTTTTAATCTCCCTTCAGTTCATTATATTTCTCCTTAAGGGGCCGTAGCAGAATGTTGTGTGTGTCATTTATGAATATTCAGCGGACGGAGGAGGATCGGGTGACGAGACAAAAACATCCTTCCCTCCCGCCCTTCCTCTCTGCTCTCGTGCGGGGCGTGGGTGTTAGTTCATGCATGTGCTTATATTTTAGTGGTTGTATATTTAACAAAGTAGAAAAGGAGAGGGAGGAGTTTGTCACGTCATAATAAAGAGGGAAATGAGAAGGAGTTCGAAGTCTTTATTTTGTTTGATGTTTTTTGGTGTGTCGTTCATCGATAACACAATACATATTTTTTTCTTCAGGATATTTCGTAAATTTCACATCACAACAGAAAGTACGAAACGTGAGGGAGTTTGAAGCTTTTATTTTGATTGATGTTTGTGGTGTGTCGTTTATATATAATACACTACTTCTTCATGTTTTTCTGCAGGATTTGAAGTTCACATCATAGAATAGAATAGGAAATGACACTTGTTTGAAATCTTATTTTGATGGATTTTTAGTGTAGTGTTGAAAATTATATACCTTCCTTATTACTAGGTATTTTTAGTGTTTACATCTTACTTGAAAATTACAAACATGCTTGTAAAAGTAACTAACAAGATTACGTAATACATATTTACATTTTTCAACAAGCTACTGTAAGAGTGAAATATTCGTTCATACAATGCTCTTCAACCTATTAATAAGGAAGGCATATAATTTACTACACTGCTTTTATTCACTACAATAAGACATGTTTATCGAAAAAAACCTACAATTACAACCGAATTTGACCTAGATGTACAGTGATGCCTTTATAAAGAGAACATAATGAATTGTCTAGACTTAACAACCCACCACAGACTCAATTACTAATGCGACGGAGATGAGCACAGAGGCCACGCGCAGCTATAGCTTATACCCCCAACTTACTAACAAATTACAAATGGAAGGGTAGGGCATACAAGTGTTTTGCAGGACACTAACCAACTAAGGAACTAGCGAAACGTAACTAATGATGTGCTTTTTGATTTTAGCTTTACAAGAGATTAACTGAAGCGAGGTTTGTGATGTCGGAGAGTCGATTGTTGCTGGTTGGTTGGTTGTTGGTTGTCGTGGTCTTGCTGTCATCCTCCTCGTCTTGGTTATCCCAGGTGGAGGTGAAGACGATGGGCAGTGGTGGTGATATCAGGTGGTGGTGTTGATGGTCGCATTGTCCCCCACAGGCCCTTATCAGTTCTCCGTCCAGTGTTTAAGATCAACTGGACTGACGAAATGATAAGGAAGCGTGAAAAGGGTGTCTCTCTCTTCTCTTCTGGTCTTTGTGTCCATTGGGTCTGGCTGGGTGAAGGCTGCCATCTTTGTGTCTCTCCTTCTCTCTCCCTCACTCACTCAACTCAAGACCTTCCTCTTGGTAGTACATAAAATCACCACCAATACTACTACTACTACTACTACTACTACTACCACTACGGCCATTACCACCACTACTAACGCCACTTACAGCCTTTACTTCCCTTCGCCGCTCCTCTCCTCGCCCCTTTCCTCTTCTTTGCTCCGCCACTCACAAACTTTGGCGCAGCGCTGAAGATTATTAGTTGAGTTTCTTCTGGACAAAACCTGATGACTCTGCCCCAAACTTTTTCCTCTCCTCCTCTACCTCCTTCCCCTCCTCCAGAAGCCAGAGAAGAAGCACGAAGACTGGAGGAGGAGGAGAAAGGAAGCTGGGAGGAGTGAGTGGGTGAGTGAGGGAGGGAGAAATAAAAGTAATAATAAGCAGCAGCAACAAGGGGATATATTAATAGCAGTATACACGTAATATTATACCAAACACACCAGATCACATTTCTCACCTTAAACCCCTTCGTAATTCGCTCGTCTTTTCTCACCGCGTTGGTCCGTAATTAAAAAAGTTAAATCCCTGCCCAACAAATTACACTTTAAATACTGATGATAAACCTGCACAACTAAACGGACGGAGCTGCTTAAACCGCTAAAACCTGCTTAAAACCGCCCTCTCTTCCTCCACCTCCTTTTTATCCGTATTCAAAGTTCCCGGCGGCGGCCCTGGTTTCGGCTTTAATTAAGAACTCCCTAAACCGTAGCCCGGCCAGGTGCGTTCTCTCTCTCTCTCTCTCTCTCTCTCTCTCTCTCTCTCTCTCTCTCTCTCTCTCTCTCTCTCTCGCCCTTCCTCTCCCTCCTCCGCCGCCCCGCGAGATTGACCATTTTCTATGATCCGCCCAGACTCAAAACATCGGTTCGGCGCCAGCGTTAACACACCCGGGGCCTAGTTACGGCTTAACCCGCCCCGGATATGTGGGGAAATAATCCAGGCGGAAAGTCCAAACTAATATGAGGAACGGTATTAATTTTCACCCAAACGAAATCCAGTGTAGGAATAGTCGTGTTTAGAAAAGGCAGAGGCGGTTGAGGGAGAGGCGGCGGAGGAAAGGGAGGGAAGAAGGGAAAGAGAAAGAGAGGCTGGGAGAGGGAGAGGCTGGGATGCTGGCCTGGTAGTGGTAGTGGTAGTAGTGGTACATCACGCTAGGATAATACCAGGCTTAAGGTCTTTATTCCGACCATATCTTGAGTTTCACATGCTCGTAGTACTAAATATTGCACCCCCGCGCGGCCCGGGCAGCCCTGAAACTCCCGTAATAAGGTGTAATGAGAGATTTAACCAGAGTTCTGCGGGCGGGTGGCGGGGCAGGGATGGGGCTGGAAGGGAAGGGGAAGGATGGGAGGCTTTGATCACCCGCTGTTTTCTTGGTGTAGAGTTTCTCTCTCTCTCTCTCTCTCTCTCTCTCTCTCTCTCTCTCTCGACATGATTGGAGGAGGGGAAAATAATATGTACTCGTGCACGTACGGAGGAGAAATGGATATAATAGCAGGGAAAAAATAGACCACTTATGAAGGAAGGCGAAAGTAGAGACGGAAAAGAAAAGTGGAAAAAAAGGGCAACAAAAAGTGGAGCAGTCTTAAGGGATTGAGGCAGGGAAGGAAGGGATGGAGCAGGGAAAAGCCAGGAAAAAAAAGAGAAAGGGAGGGAGCGAAGATATGAACGAAGGGGTTAATGATAAAAAAGGGGAGAGAATGCAGGATGAATGAATGAATGAAACATGAGGTAACGAGGGAGAGAGAAGGAGAGGAAGAGGGGGAGGAAAAAAAATTAGAAGCATCGGAGAGTCGAGGGAAAGGGAGGGAGGCAATCACGGAGGAGAAGGTGGAAGGGGTAAATCAAGCATAAGGAGAAGGTAAAGAAAAAAAACTGTGATACGCTGAGGGAGAAAAAAAATAATAAATTAAATATATGCAAAATTGAGAGAACGTGGAGGAGAGGGAGGAAGGAAAGCAGAGTGAAGGGAAGGTAGATTAACGGAGATCACGGAGGAAAAAAAGTATTATGAAGAGCAGGAGGGATGAAGGCGGGGAAGAGAATAATGAAAATACACGGAAGAATATAATGAAGAGAACCAAAGTAGAAAATATACGAGCACACCTGGAGGAAAGTAAGGAAAGGTTAGAAGGGGAAGAAAATATTATGAAGAGTAGGAGGGATGAGAGCGAGGAAGAGAATAATGAAAATACATGGAAGAATATAATGAAGAGAACCGAAGTAGAAAATATACGAGCACACCTGGAGGAAAGTAAGGAAAGGTTAGAAGGGGAAGAAAATATTATGAAGAGCAGAAGGGATGAGAGCGAGGAAGAGAATAATGAAAATACACGGAAGAATATAATGAAGAGGAACAGAGAAAAAAAAGTAAATGGGCTGAAATGAGGAAGGAGATCACGGTTGGAAAGGGAACAGAAGTAAACGGAAGAATAAAATGAAAGAGAATCAGAGGAAATTCTAGATGGGCAGATCTGGAGAAGAAGAAAGGTCAGCAAGGGAAAAAAGGAAGTAAAATAAATAAACTCTTTCTTTTCTCTTCTTTCCATCACTGTCCGTCACTCACGTTGTCATCTGAAATATAAAAAAAAGTCACATTAAGAATAATTCAACGTTTATCATTAAGTATTTAAGCTCGGCGTGATGAGGAGTTTTGAATCTTAGGTCGACCGGATATTATTAAGATGCCATGCCTGTAATAAGCTCTGTGGGTACCAAGGGGTTTGGGAGTTCGATCTTGGCTGACGGCAACTCCTTGGCTAGAGGTAGTGAACGTAGTCTTGTAACCCTGGCAGAGCTGTATGGCCTCAGCTGCTCGGCTCGGGGGAATTCTTTATAATCACCTTTGCATAGAAAACGTGGTCGGCCGCAGGTCCTGGGGTGAAGTATTTTAGGGACAGGAGAGCGGCGGCGCAACGCGAGGGCTCATGATGAAAATTAATTTATGCAATGATTCAAGACAAATTAGCATCTGAAACAAAATTTGGTATGCCGTGTTTTAATTAGGCGGTATTTGCAAACATTGTTTAAATACATCAATATATTATGTCAAGGTTATACACGCAAGCAGATTACTGATTCCTGAATATACATCATCATCTTTGTTTACCGTTATGCACGCACTGAACCACTTACACAGCGCACTAACGGAAAACAGAAAGCAAACCACACAAGCGGCTCAGAATGGCTATAAAAATGTTAGTAATTATGAATATCCATCTCGAGACACAGCCGGCGGGATGAGTGTAATAAATCAAGGGATACCTGCGGCTGGGGCGGGATGGGAGGATAAGAGGGGGAGGGAGGGAGGTGTTGGAGGAGGCTGGAGGCTGAGCGAACATCTGTCTGGTGTTTGGTGAGGAGGGTCTCGGCGGTGTGGCCTAACAGGGGAGAGGTCGCTGATGTTACCTGGGCGGTGTGTGTGTGTGTGTGTGTGTGTGTGTGTGTGTGCAAAATGGAAAGAGCGCCTCGCAACACTCCCTAAATATATATATAAACCCCAACCTGTAGGAAGATAAAGGTATACACACACACACACACACACACATCACGCGGCTGCCCTCTTCCTCCTCGTGCCTCGCGTGCAAACGAAGGACAAGCAAGATATTCCTGGACGCAAGTGTCGTCACTCACTCGCCGCTGAACAACTAATTCCCTGACAACGAGCCGCAGACAGGGGACCAACAACCCCCTTCGCCCCCCCCTTTTCGGCCTGACTCACGGAGGAACGCCCCACTTAACTATTATTATTATTATCATTATTAGTGGATAGATAAAAAGTCTTACTCGAATTAATTTATATCATGCATTTTTGTATCTTCTTTAGTGCCTTCGTCTCCGTTCTTCCTCTTCCTCCTCCTCCTCTTCTATCTCTCCTTGCTTCATTTCTCTCTTTCTCTATCTTCCTTCTATCTGCTAGTCTGGTTTCCTCCATTTTCGTGTCTCACTGTTTCCTTTCCTTTCTCACCCTCGCGTTTTCCCTGTCGACACGTTTCTCTCTCTCCCTCCCTCCCTCCCTCCCATGCTCCCCCATGTGTCTGTTTCCCTCCTGTCTCTTCTTGCTTCCCTGCTTTCCCCTTACCCTCCTCTGCCTTTCCCACGCCCCCCCCCCCCCTCTCTCTCTCTCTCTGCCAGTCTGCTTCCTTAATCACTTTCCCTCTGTCCGCCTCTTCTTCCTCCTTCCTCCTCCTCCTCCTCCTCCTGCCATAATGATCATGCTTCCTTCCATCCCCTTCAGTCACTCTGCTAAAATGCTCTTCCCTGTCACCTTATGCTCCTCCCTCTCTCTCTCCTGTCATACATACATACATACATTCATATATACAAAGGGGAATACGTTTGCTGAGCTTCCCTCCACTGTTGTACGTTTCTGCTGTAGAGGTTCTTCACTGTATACAATCACCAGACACTTTTCTTCGTCCCTACCCAAACCACTTCCTTTCTATAATGATAAATCTTTCCCTATACTACCACTAACATTTCCCCTTCCACCACAATCCCTTTTCACAATCTGTACAATAACTCCACTACTACCAAGACCTCCCTCCTCCTCCTGTCTACATCATCCCTACATCCCTTCCTTACCGCCTACCACTCACTCTTCTGTACGCGTCACTTCCTACCTTCACTACCGCCACTACTAACACCCTTCCTCATTAGCCTTCATCCCTGCCCAATCATCAACCACTTACTCCTCTGTACACCTCACTACCTTACCACCACCACCACTAACACCCTTCCTTATCTACACAACCTTCCCATCCATTCCCTTGCCTTCCTCACCGCCACCGTCCCCACTACACACCCTCCATCATCTACCATCCTATCCCTTCCCTTGCTCACCAACACAACAACTAACAACCTCATCTACCATACGTTCTCTGTCCTCCCCTTCCCTTGCTCCCCGCCGCCGCCGCCTACCACCAGCGTTGATCTGTGGCACCATGAAATTAAGGTCTCTTCTAATCCCCGTGACTCCGCCTGCATTAAGTGGCCTTCAAAGTCGCCGAGTGAATGCTGCTGTGTGCGCGAATGGGATTGTCGCTGGCCGTGTGTGTGTATGTATGTGTGTGTGTGTGTGTGTGTGTGTGTGTGTGTGTGTGTGTGTGTGTGTGTTATAAATAGATGTTTTAAGCAGTTAGAGTTAGAAGGCTACAGGCTAGACAAAAGGATGGAATATATTACAGGAACACAAGAAGGAAAATGCTTATGTCACTGTCACACACACACACACACACACACACACACACACACACACAAAGAAGGAGATTGAGGTAGAGATACAGGCACAAAGAAACTGGACAAACAAATACTCTCAACCCACATACATATACATACATACATACATACGGACAGACACAGGCAAACCGGTGCATGCACAGAAACAACAGACCGGCACAGAAATACGGAACCATAGACTTTGGGACACACAGACAGACAGACAGACGGAGAGGACAGAGGAGAGGATAGGTGGAGAAGGGCGAGGAGAGAGAGAGAGAGAGAGAGAGAGAGAGAGAGAGAGAGAGAGAG